>NC_091076.1:2600000-2680000 GCF_032405125.1 Capricornis sumatraensis
CTCCACCTGGGGACAGGACAGCGGTGCTTCGGGCCAGCAGCCCCTTCAGGAGGGCCTTCACTCCCCCAGGACCACACGGGGACCCCCTCTCTTCCCTGAGACGTCTCACCCTCCCCGTAGCTCCAAACACTTGCCAGGGAGAGACCTAGCCCTGGGGCTGTGGGCTTCGTCTGCGCAGGGGGTGGGGGGCATGGTGGACAGGGAAGCTGGGGACCAGGTGGGGGGCTCCGTCTCCCAGAACACGCCCACCACAGGCCCTCAGGTGGGCAGAACGATCTCAGAAAGGGTCTGGGGACAGCTGGCTGGTGGGACGGGTGATCCCAGACAGGGCTGGGACACTCACACTTGGGAAACCGAAGCCCCTGGGAGATGCCAAGCCCCTCTCCCCTCCCTGTGGACCCCCAGGACCTATGGATCCAAGGTCTTGGGCCTGGGGTGTACGTAGCTGGACCTGACCCCCTGGGGTCAGCGGCACGGGGGCGCCTGCAGCCTGCCCTGCATCGCGATCCGCCCCTCCTCCTCCCGCCCTCAACTCTTCCCGGCATCAGGGTCTTTTCCAACAAGTGGGCCCTTCGCATCCCTCCCAGGGCTCGCCCTGAGTCCTGCCACCCTGGCCCACCCAGTCCCGGGCCCTCTGGGTGCTGCAGAGCTGGCGAGCTCTCCCTGAGGTGATGGCCAGGCGTTGCCTCCACGGCTCCAGGGGTGGGGGCTCCGGGGCGGGGCAGCTCTCACCTCCCCCAGCTCCTCGTGGTCCTGCACCACGTAGGTGGTCCCTCTGCGCCCGGGGCCCGCCGGGGCCTCGGACTGGTCGCTCCCGCTCTCAGTCTTCCGGCTGTGGTCGTGGGTCTCGTTATCCGACTCCTCGGCGTTCTCCCTCTCCGACTTGTCCGAGAAAGCATCATTCTCCAGGGAGGACCCGTTCAGTCTGGAAGGTGGATGGGGTCCATGGGCAGCTGGTCGTGGTGAGGCCAGGCACCCCCCCCCAGGGGCGCCCCTCCCTGCCGGGCGCCTCACCCTCATCCCTGTGTTTAAAAGCCTGAGCAATGGGCATCGGACTATTAGTCCCAGTTCACAGATGAGCACACTGAGGCTCCAGGGTCCACCTGGAGTGGAGGAGGCCTGCCTTTTGGGCCGCGGTGTGGGCGGCCAGACCTCTATGGCGTTTGCTCCCCACCCCCTCCCCACGTACGAGGAGACCCCGCACGCTGCTGCCAGGAGTCCCCAGTAGGCAGGAGACCCAGGCTCCTGGGAGGGGCTGGCCCCTGCCCCCCGCGCCCCTGCTCACGGGAACAGGTCCTGGTCATGGACGGCGCCCGAGGCAGGCAGCCCGCAGAGCGAGGAGGGCGACCCGTCTGGCGAGGACCCGGGCTCCCCGTCGCGGCCCTGCTTGCAGGCGCTGAGTCGCAGGAGACTGGAGCACCGCAGTGCCAGCTCCAGGGCGTCCAGCCAGCAGCGGCCTGCAGGCAAGGGTGGGATGAGCGGCCCCCAGCTCAGGAGGTGCCCAGGGCACCCGGGCGAGCCTCCTGCCCCGCTGCCCACCCCACCCTGCCCTTCCTCAACAAAGCGCCCCCACAGGACCCCCTACTCCTAGCACATGGTTATTTGCCTGTATTACAAAGGACTGAGGCCAGGATGGGTGAGTGACCGCCTCAAGGTCACACACTAAGCAGGACCCCGTGTGCTAGGTCGCTTCAGTCATATCTGACTCTTGGTGACCCCATGGCCTGTAGACCACCTGGATCCTCTGTCCATGGGGTTCTCCAGGCAAGAATACTGGAGGGGGTTGCCATGCCCTTCTCCAGGGGATCTTCCTGACCCAGAGACGCATCTCTGGTGTCTCCTGCACTGGCAGGTGGGTTTTTTACCACTACTGCCACCTGAGACGCCCTCTGTACCCAGAGGCCCTGCAAGTTCCCACCTATGGAGTCAGGGCCAGGGCTCGCCCGGATGGAAACTGCCCCCACAGGTCGGAGCAGGGCCCGGACTCTGCGGCTGCGGGCTTTGGCTGGCCTGGAGCGCAGGGCAGGAGGGTGGGTGGCAGGCTGGGGAGGGGCCTGCTGAACCAAGGTGGAGCAGGCAGCTCCTGGTGTTGGAAGAGCCCTGGGAGATGGGGAGGAGGGCCGACCTGAAGGGCAGAGCGGTGGTGGGTGGAGCCAGCCGCCGCCAAACCCAGCCCTTGTCCCCAGGCTCCTGCTGCCTTCCTGGTGGAGGCTGCCAGCACGTTAGACCTGGGGTTCAAGCACTTTGAACTCATTTCTTTACTTCTCCGAGCCTTTAAAGTATGACCCTCCTGGAGGCAGAAAGTTTCCTTCCCTAACTCTCCTCCTCCAGGAAGCCCACCCTGATACCCCCAGGGCCTGTGGACCGCCCTCCTCCCTGACCATGGCCCCCAACCCCATCAGGAACTCGGCTCACGCCTCAGCCCAGCTGGCCTTGTCTGAAGGGTCTCTGCTTGCCTCCCCCAGCAGATAGCAGGCTCCATGGGAGCCCAGGCCGCCCTGTCCATCCCAGGGCCCAGGAGGGGCGTGGCACCGAGTGGGGGGCTGGGGACAGAGGGTGGCATTCAAGCGACTCAGGAGTGTCGACGCGGCGTCTGGCCACCAGGGGGCAGCCGGGAGGCCCAGAGTCCCGTGGTCGGGCCAGGCTGCCTTGGGCAGCGCCTCGCCCGCCCAGGACCACTGGAGGGAGCCCTGCGCCGGCTCCCCGGGGCGGCAGGCAGCGGCGTTTACTCAGGGCGGCCGCGAGAGGGCGCCCCAAGCACGCGCGGGTTCAGGAAGGCGCATCCCTCGCACGCAGTTCAGCCAGCCTGTCTCCCCTGGTCTCCCCAGATGGTTGGTAAAAGCAGCACCTGGTGATTCAATGGTGCCTGGCACTCAGCCGTTGTTATCTGTTAAATAAGGTCATCGGATTCTCACAGCAGCTAAGGGGAGGGTGTTACTGCTCACCCTTTTGCCCATGGGGGAGACTGAGGCTCAGAGAAGGAGCAGGTAATTGGTGGACTTGTCCCCTGACGCCAGGCTGCCCCCTTGGATGGCGTCAGGAGGGTCTGAACCAGGGTCCCCTGAACCTGGCCGATCCTTCCACCAAGGGGCGGGGGTGCTTCATGTGGGGTCACCGTGGAGACTGGCAGGGTGGATGGGACTCACCGTCAGACTCGGAGGCGGCCCTGAAGATCAGGTAGCTGCTGGGCAGGGGCTGCGTGATGGAGCCCACGCTCTCGCCTTTGGGGCCCTGGAGAGGCAGAGAGGCGGTGTCGCCTGAGGGATCGTGCAGGGGTGGGGGGAAGCACAGGTCAGGCGGTCATGGGGACCCACGCTCACACATGCACAGATGCTTCTGGGGCCTCGGGACCCCCAGATGGGGTCAGGCCACGTAGACACAGCAGGTAGCAAGAGCGGTGAGTGGATGCTCCCTGACCCCCTTCTCAGCTGGAGGCCCCACCCTCAGTTTTTCTCTCTGAGCCCCCATTTAGGTGGCCAGAATCAGCAAATGCAAATCCAGGATGCTCGGTTAAATTTGAATCTCAGAAAAATTACATATACACAGTTTAAATATATCCCATACACTATTTGGGACATACTTTTACTAAAAAAAGAGCAGACTCACTGGGAAAGTCCCTGACGCAGGGAAAGATTGGAGGCAAAAGAAGAGGGCGGCAGAAGATGAAATGGTTAGACGGCATCACTGACTCAATGGACGTTGAGTTTGAGTGAACTTGGGGAGATAGTGAAGGACACGGGAGCCTGGTGGGCTGCAGTCAATGGGGTTGCAAAGTCGGACACGACTTAGCAACTGAACAACAACATACTAAAAAACCCCTTTTTGATCTCCCTCTGAAATCCGAATGCACCCAGGCATTCTGGATTTCATCTGGCAACCTGACCCGCTCTGGTCGTGGGCTGGGCCGCCCCCAGGTTCCAAAGGGGGAGGTCTGGGCCTGGAGCAGCTGCCCTTACATGGCCCCGTTCCCCAGACTCTGGACAGGGCTCGATGTGTGATCTGAACCCATCAGGCCCCCAGGTCCTGAGCACCCCCCACCCCAACATGTGTTCCACATGGAAGGCCACTGACCACATCAGATCCCCCGGCCACTGAGTGACTCACCCTTGGAACTGTCAGCCCAGTTCTGGACCCCCTGCTCCTGGGGCCCCAGCAGGAGGCTCCTGACTGCCTGGCCATGCTCTCCTCCCGTCTAGCGCACTCCCCCCGCCCCTCCCACCTCGCCCCGTGGGGCTCTCTCCTCGCCTGGCCCTCCTGAGCCCTGGGGTTCGCACTGTGGTACCTTCACGGCCCAGACGGACTGGTCCAGCGGGTGGAAGAGCTTGAAGCAGAAGCCGTCCTTCTTGGAGGGTCTCTCGATGAGCTCACAGCAGTGCAGCAGGACTGTGCCCACCCACTGGCCCACCTTGGGCGTCTTGTAAATCAGCAGCACTCCCGGCTTCAGCACGCACCACAGTTTGGTCCAGCTCTTCAGGGTCCCTCGGATCTGGAGGGAAGGGGGCTGCCATCAATGCTGGCGGGGACCCCAGGGGCATCTGAACTGCTAGGGGAGGGGTTGATGGACGGGGCCCCAGGCTCCGGGCAGGGTTCTCTTTTAGTTTTTAACAGGAGCTCTAAAAGATGGTGAATCCAAAGAAAGATGCTGCAGCCAGATTTACTGAAGTTCATGGAGCTCAAGTTCAAGTTCAACCTCAAGTTCAACGCCCTGCCCCAGTCCAGAGAGGAACTGGCAATAAGCAGTGACTAATTATCAGCCTTGTGATTTTGAAATTTGTGATCATTTCTTTTCTCATTCTAAATTAATATTCACTTTTGCACCTAATTTTTTATCCATAATTTTGTAGAGCAAAAAGAAAAAAGAGCCCACAAAGGCCCAGAGCTCTGCAGATGCCCAGGCTCCCAAGTCTGCTCTCTGCTCTGCCCCTCGCGGGAGCCCCAGGGACTCCACAGCTTTATCCCCACTCTATGCAGGGGGAGACAGGCTTGGGGCTGAGGGAGTTGCTCGTGGCCTCATGAGGTCTGAACACAGGCCTCTGACCACAGCCCAGGCCTGTCCCCAGAAGCCAGCGCTTCGCCTCCTTCCTGTGTCCCAACAGCAGGGGACTCCACCAGACTCTGGGCCCCCCGCCAGTCAGGGACGTCCCACCTTAAACAGAAATAGGGTTTCTGTAGATGTGATCGAGTGAAGATGAGGTGCTCCTGGAGCAGGGGCCCTGGTCCAACGACCGTGTCCTTGTAACAGGAGAACAGGACACGGAGACCCAGGAGGCCAGGTGACCGCAGAGGCAGAGGCTGGGGGGAGGAGCCACAAGTCCGGGGGCGCCCGGGGCGCCCAGAGGCGGGGAGACGCAGGAAGAGCCCTCCTTCAGAGCCTCGGGAAGGAGCCTGTCCCGCCAGGACCCTGACTCGGGGCTTCCGCCTCTGCACCTGGGGGTCCGTTTTGGTTACTATAAGCCACCCGCTTGCGATCCTTGGTCAGGGACGCCCCAGGACGTGGCTACAGCCTGCAGCGGCCCCCACGCCCAGCCGTCTCCCGAGGGGCTGGTGACTCTGCGCCGTCCCTGGGGGCGGCCCCCCACTGCAGCCGGGGCGGAGGCGGGGGCCCGCGCGCACCTTCAGGCTGTCCGCCATGATGACCACGCTGGGGTCCGTCAGGGCGCTGAGCAGCTGCCTGGTGGCACGCTTCTTCTCCTGGCGGTAGCTCTCCTTCTGCGCCTGGGCCCGGGGCACCACAGGGGTCAGGGGAGAAGGCCCCGGGCTGGCCCTTCCCCGGGGCTCCCACCCATGGGCGTCGAGCTGGGGGGCAAGGACGGGTCCCAGGAGAGGACAGGAAGCGGGGGTGTGGGGGGGGGCTGGGGTGCGTTCTGCCCCCCTCCCCTCGGCAGGCTGGAGGTGGGGGCTGGCCGCACTGGCCCAGGCGCCCCTTCATCCAGCAAATGAGGCCCGCGCCCCTCCCCGGGCCCAGGCCCACCTTGAGAGCTTCCTTCTTGCTGACCTTGGCTGTCGGGGACACACACTCCCGGTCGGACCCGTTGCACAGCCTATATTCAGCCTGCAGGAGAGACTCAGGTTGGGTGCGTGCAGTCCAGGAGGGGGACCGCTGGGGGTGCAGGAAGCAGGAGGTGGGAGCCCGGTGCTCCTCCCGCCCCCACCCCCAGCCCGGGGTAGATGGAGGGAACAGGCCAGTGAGGCGAACCTGTGAACAGGAGCTGGGGGGCAGCCACCATGGTGGGTGTTCGAGGTGGCCCCTTCCCCAGCGGCCAACACTGGGCAAACGGCAGTGACCCTCCCCGTGGTGCGCAGGAGGCCCGTCTCAGCTACCGTCGTGCGCCCAGCCTCTGGGCAAGGAGGGCTCGTGTGTGTGCAGGGGGACCCGTCTCTGACAGCAGCTGCCAGTCGGGGGGCAACATCCAGGCCCCCTCCAGCTGTCCAAGGGGGCGGGGCGGGGGGAGGGCGGAGCTGCGTCTACAGCCGCGATAGTGACAGGCCCTCAGTCCTTTTACAGACGGGGAAACTGAGGCCGGAGCTGGGGCACGGGGAGAAAACGTCAGGGCTAAAGGCTGTGGGCCCCTGCCTGCTTCTATAAGGCCTGAGAGCCCAGGGTGGCTGTTACCGCTTTTTGGGGGCAGCACTTGCGGGATCTTAGTTCCCAACCAGGGATTGAACCCGGGACACCTGCAGTGAAAGTGTGCAGTCCTAACCACTGGACCACCAGGGACGTCCCGGGCTTCACATTTTTAAGGGATTGGGGGAAAGAAAAAAAAAATCAAGGTGAGATGTGAAAATCACGCAGCCTAGATTTCTGCATCCACCAGGGAGGCTCTCCTGGCGCCGGCCGTGCCCATTCTTTCCGCGCCGTCCGTGGCTGCGTGCAATCCAGGGACTGCGTCAGGCCCAGGGGACAGGGTCCTGTGGCTGCCGAGCCGGAGACGCCCCCTCTCTGCTCCCCTGCCCTGTGCTGTCCGCTGAGCTGCGTGCCCCCACCCTGAGCCGCCAAGCCAGGGAGTGGGGCCCGGAGGCTGGCCAGCCCTGGCTCTCTCCCCGCACAAGGTGAGGGGCATGGACCCCCTGGCTGCCCCATCCTCTGAGGTCGCGGCCGCCCTCGCTCACCTAGTTCTCGCCACCCACCAGGGGGGCGGGCCTGGCCGCGCTGTGTGCTAAGTCGCCTCAGTCGTGTGTGACTCTGCGCGACCCCGTGGCCTGTTACCCGCCAGGCTCCTCTGTCCGTGGGATTCTCCAGGCAGGAATCCTGGAGCGGGCTGCCATGCCCTCCTCCACCCCCATCGTCACTGGGCATCTCGGTGCCCACCGAGGCTGCAGAGCCGATGGCGGGACTCTGACCAGAGCTGTCCAGTGTGCCAGCTGTACCCACAGCACTGCGTGCCGGGCAGGGCCTCTGGTGCGGCGTTTAGGACGGAGGGAAGGAGGGGTGAGAGCCGCGCTGGAGACGGGTGTGCGTGTGAATCACGGCAGCTCTGCCCACGCTCCCAGCCATGCCCTGCGGCGCAGAGAGGCTCAGAACCCGCCCGCAGTCACACAGGTCTGAAGGGGG
The DNA here is from genome assembly GCF_032405125.1 of Capricornis sumatraensis. Lineage (NCBI taxonomy): Eukaryota > Metazoa > Chordata > Mammalia > Artiodactyla > Bovidae > Capricornis > Capricornis sumatraensis. Next base: position 2,607,553 of record NC_091076.1, read on the forward strand.
CTGGACCCAGGCATCGTCACTCTGCGCGCACTCTCTGAGACCAGTCAGGACATTCGAGAGCCCGGGAAGCCAGGGGCATGGTCAGGGCGCCTGGGGGACGCTGCCCCAGAAGAAAGCTCTGGGCTGAGGCAGGAGTGGCGGTGGCAGGCTCTGGGGGCCGGGCTGACGCTCCAGCTCCGGGGATGCTGAGGCTCTCGTGCCCAGAGCCCCAGTTTCCTGAGCACATGCTGTTCCCCCCGCCCAAATGCTCTTCCCTGCTCCTTCCTCAGGCCTCGCTGAGCCGCCTCGCCAGGAGGCAGACGGCCCGGACCACCCTGCTGTCATCAGACCCCAGACACCCCACCCACCCCGGCCAGCCCAGCTTCTGCCGTCCCGGCCGCACAGACGTTTCGGTGACCCGCCAGGAGCTCCCCTGTGGACGGCTTCCGCCCAGCACCCCCGGCACCAGGGGCTGGGAGCCTGCGGAGCACGTCGGGCGAACGCAGCCATGCACGAGCACACCCTCCTCTGCCCCTTTCCTGCCACCCGCTTTCCACAAGATGCAGCTGGAAGGAGCTTGTTTGGGGCGACGGAGGAAGAGAGGGGGACAGCGTGGGGGCCGTGGGGCTGGGAGGAGTGGACGGGGTGGGGTGTCCGTGCCCCGCACCCTCTGCTTCTGGGCCCTGCGAGGCCACTGGGCCAGGTCACGGCAGCCCTGGGCTGGGGCAGTGCCCTCCACTCCTCCATCCTAAGGGCCAGGCTGGGGACCCTGCCAGGCCCGTCTGCTGGCTCCTGAGGCTGTAGCCGGTGTAGCCACAACAGGGCAATGACTGGCACCCTCAGGGGTGAGAGACTCTGCTCAGAACCATGAACGTGGGGGTCTGACCACTAAAGTGTGGCCATGGAAAACTCTAAAAAAGTGCTTGAGAGTGACCTACAGGACGGCATGAAGCATCTGCAATCGTGTATCTAACAAAGCTCTAGTGTCCAGATATAGGAAGAGCTCTTACTAACTCAACACAGTTGGAGGGACTGATGTTGAAGCTGAAACGCCAATCCTCTGGCCACCTAATGTGAAGAACTGCTGCTGCTAAGTCATTTCAGTCGTGTCTGACCCTGTGAGACCCCATAGACGGCAGCCCACCAGGCTCCCCCGTCCCTGGGATTCTCCAGACAAGAACACCGGAGTGGACTGCCATTTCCTTCTCCGGATGCGAAGACTGACTCACTGGAAAAGACCCTGGTGCTGGGAAAGACTGAAGGCGGGAGAAGGGGACGACAGAGGGTGAGATGGTTGGATGGAATCACTGACTCAGTGGACGTGAGTTTGAGTAAACTCTGGGAGTTGGTGATGGACAGGGCGGCCTGGTGTGCTGCAGTCCACGAGGTCACAAAGAACTGGACACGGCTGAGCGACTGAGCTGAACTGAGTGCGTGTGTGCTCAGTTGCTCGTGACCCCGTGGACTGTAGCCCGCCAGGCTCTTCTGCCCGTGGGATTCTCCACGCAAGAATCCCGGAGCGGTCGCCATTTCCTCCTCCAGGAGATCTCCCCCACCCAGGGATCGAACCCACGGCTCTGGTGTCTCCTGCACTGGCAGGCGGGTTCTTGACCCCGAGCGCCACCTGGGAAAGACAAGAGCCGGATGCAAAGATGGACGGAGGACTTGGAGAGAAGGTGCTCGGACGGTGGCCGACAGTGAGGAAACGCCCGTCCCCCTCGGTCCTCAGCGAGGTGCCCACCCGGCCATGTGAGACGTCGCTTCACACCCACGGGCACGGCCATGGGGACGGCTCCAGAAAGAACCGAAGCCGCCCGCATTGGTGCGAGTGTGAGACGTGGGCACCCACCTCCCCGCCGGCGGGATTGTAACGCGAGGCGGCCACTGAGGAAGACCGCTCGGCGCTTTCTCCAAGAGGCCAAATACAGAATCTTCTAGAAAGCCATCTTGCCACAGAACTGCCATCTGGCCATCCCACTCTGAGGTACAAACTCAAAGAAGTGAAAGCAAGGACTCAGACACCTGCACGCGCGTGTTCTCGGGAGCTCTGCTCCCCGCAGCTGACAAGTGGAGATGGCCCAGGTGTGCCCCGTTGACGAGCGGACAACCAACCGCCCGGCTCCATCCAGCCCGTGGACCATGGCTCAGCCCTGACACCCGCCACAGCCTGGACGGGGCTTGGTGGAGCAGCTCGTCACAAAGCCCCGCACGTGGCATGCATGGCCCCGCTGACACGCCGTGTCCAGCACAGGCAAATCCGTACACACGGAAAGCGGATTGGAGGCTGTGGGGGCTGTGGGTGGCGGAGGGGACGCGAGTGACCGCTCGTACAGTCACTCTGGGGTGACAGAACCGTTTCTGAGCTCGACAGAGGTGGTGGCTGCACCACAGTGTGGACGCGAGAAATGCCACTGAATTATTCACTCAAAACGGTTGACTTCATGTCATTTGAATTTATATCCTGGAAAACCACGTGATATATATTTATTTTTAGTTTTTTAAAAAATTATGAAGTATCTAGGGCTTGAGGCTCAGACAGTAAAGAGTCTGCCTGCAATGCAGGAGAGGCAGGTTCAAGCCCTGGGTCGGGAAGATCCCCTGGAGAAGGAAATGGCAACCCACTCCAGTGTTCCCGCCTGGTTAATCTCATGGACTGAGGAGCCTGGCGGGCTATGGTCCATGGGGTCGCAAAGAGGCGGACACGACTGAGCGACTAACACTACACAATAAAAGTATGGTAACACATTTACAGGAGACTCGGAAAATACAGAGCAAGGTTACATGTGGCTCCACTCTGTGTTACAATTATTTTTCATATGATATATATGTTATGTGTGTGGGTGTGTGTGTGTGTAGATATGGGCTTCCCAGGTGGTGCAGTGGTAAAGAATCTGCCCGCCAATGCAGGAGACATGGGTCTGATCTCTGAGTTGGAAAGACCGCCCACACCCCCCACCCCCGAGGAGGAAATGGCAGCCCACCCCAGTATTCCTGCCTGGGGAATCACATGGACAGGGGAGCCTGGTGGGCTACAGTCCATGGGGGCGCAGAGCTGGACACGACTGAATAACTGTGCACACACCCATGCACATGTGTATATGTACATAAAGACCTACACATTAAGCATTTAATATGCTATTAAATATTATATATTATATTCAGCTTATAGAGAACATAATACCTAATATTAATATATTAAATATGTGTCCATATTAAAAATGGACTGAGCGACTGGACAACAACAGATGTTCTGTTTATTATCATGTGTCTATTAGAGTTTGTGTCTTTCCCAGAACTGCCCCCTTTATAGCAGCCCCAAGTCTCTCTTAAGGACCTGGGGCATCCAGAGCTGTCCCTTCCTTCCTCCCATGGCCTCAGACATGTCCTGACTCACTTGTTTTGTCTGAAGCCTATCTTCCTTCTGGAATGTAAGCTCCGGGAGAGGGGGACTTCGTTTCTTTTTTGGGGGGGGTGATTTTATTTTTTAAAAATTTTATTTATTTATTTATTTTAATTGGAGGCTAATTACTTCACAATATTGTGGTGGTTTTTGCCATACATTGACATGAATCAGCCACAGGTGTACATGTGTCCCCATCCTAAACCCCCCTCCCACCTCTCTCCCCATCCCATCCCTCAGGGTCATCCCAGTGCACCAGCCCTGAGCGCCCTGTCTCAGGCATCGAACCTGGACTGGTGATCTATTTCACATATGGTAATATACTAGACATGGAACAACAGACTGGTTCCAAATAGGGAAAGGAGTTCGTCAAGGCTGTATATTGTCACCCTGCTTATTTAACTTCTATGCAGAGTACATCATGAGAAACACTGGACTGGATGAAACACAAGCTGGAATCAAGATTGCCGGGAGAAATATCAATAACTCAGATATGCAGATGACACCACCCTGATGGCAGAAAGTGAAGAGGAGCTAAAAAGCCTCTTGATGAAAGTGAAAGAGGAGAGGGAAAAAGTTGGCTTAAAGCTCAACATTCAGAAAACGAAGATCATGGCATCCGGTCCCATCACTTCATGGGAAATAGATGGGGAAACAGTGGAAACAGTGTCAGACTTTATTTTGGGGGGCTCCAAAATCACTGCAGATGGTGACTGCAGCCATGAAATTAAAAGACGCTTACTCCTTGGAAGAAAAGTTATGACCAACCTAGATAGCATACTGAAAAGCAGAGACATTACTTTGCTGACTAAGGTCTGTCTAGACAAGGCTATGGTTTTTCCAGTGGTCATGTATGGATATGAGAGTTGGACTGTGAAGAAGGCTGAGCACCGAAGAATTGATGGTTTTGAACTGTGGTGTTGGAGAAGACTCTTGAGAGTCCCTTGGACTGCAAGGAAATCCAACCAGTCCATTCTGAAGGAGATCAGCCCTGGGGTTTCTTTGGAAGGACTGATGCTAAAGCTGAAGCTCCAGTACTTTGGCCACCTTATGCGAAGAGTTGACTCATTGGAAAAGACTCTGATGCTGGGAGGGATTGGGGGCAGGAGAAGAAAGGGACGACCGAGGATGGGATGGCCAGATGGCATCATGGACTCGATGGACATGAGTCTGAGTGAACTCTGGGATATGGTGATGGACAGGGAGGCCTGGCGTACTGCGATTCATGGGGTCGCAGAGAGTCAGACACGACTGAGCGACTGAACTGAACTGAACTGAATATACACGTTTCAATGCTATTCTCTCAAATCATCCCAGCCTTGACTTCTCTCAGAGAGTCCAAAAGTCTGTTCTTTACATCTGTCTTTTGCTGGCTCACATATAGGGTCATTGTTACCATCTTTCTAAATTCCAAATACATGCGTTAATATACTGTATTGGTGTTTTTCTTTCTGACTTCGCTCTGTATAATAGACTCCAGTTTCATCCACCTCATTAGAACTGATTCAAATGCATCCTTTTTAATAGCTGAGTAATATTCCATTGTGTATATGTACCACAGCTTTCTCATCCATTCGTCTGCCGATGGGCATCTAGGTTGCTTCCACGTGACTTCATTTTATCCATGACTGTGTCCCCCACACCTGCAGGCCTTGCCTGGACAGGATGCCCAGACGTCTTGACTGAGGGAGTGAGATCTGAAAGTTGAGGCGAGTGCTCCAGACAGAGTCTAAAGTGCTTTCACTGGGTCTCATTGTTTCACTGGGTTGTAGAAGGAGTAAGCATGTTTTCACTGTTTTTATGAAATAAACCTGCATCTAAACTAATAACTGTGTCCGTTGACAGATGGTTGGAGAAACAGAACATAGTCCAACCACACGATGGAACTTTGCTAAGTTGCTTCAGTCGTGTCTGACTCTGTGCGACCCCACAGACGGCAGCCCACCAGGCTCCCCCGTCCCTGAGATTCTCCAGGCAAGAACACTGGAGTGGGTTGCCATTTCCTTCTCCAATGCATGAAAGTGAAAGGGAAGTCGCTCAGTCTTGTCCGACTCTTAGCGACCCCATGGAGTGCAGCCCACCAGGCTCCTCCATCAATGGGATTTTCCAGGCAAGAGTATTGGAGTGGAACATTACTCGGCCGTAAAAAGGAAGAGAATTCTGACACAGCTACAAGCTGGACGAGCCTTGAGGACACGATGCTCAGTGAAATAAGCCAGACACAAAGAAGGTAATCACAAATCTGTGGGATTCCACCCACATGAGGTCCCTAAAGTTGTCACATTCACAGTGACAGAGACGGTGGGGGGGGGGGGCGGGGAGCGAGTGCTGGGGGGGCGGGGAGCGAGTGCTGGCGGGGCAGGGCCAGGGCGTCCGCTTTCTAAGACGCTAGGGTTCTCAGGAGGGATGGTGGGGACAGTACAGCCCCCTGCGGGTGTGCTTAGGGCCCCTGAGCCATGCCTGACATGGTTAGGATGGTGCATTTCGCTACATGTATGTCACTGTAATCAAAACAGGTTTTTAAATTAAACAAATTCCACACGAATGCAGGCATTCCCACTGTGCTCCTAGCAGCTGGCAGCCCTAGAGGCTGAGGTGGGGGACGCTGGCTGTGGGGGGGACCCACGAAAGGCCTGGCTTCTTCCTCACTGGAGGTGGACACCGGGGACCCTGAGGCCACCACTAACCCCTTGCCTGACAGAGCAGAGCGTGGGGTCCCAGAGGAGCCAGGCTATAGTCACTGGGTCCCATGGGTGGCCACAGTGGGGAGAACTGGCTCTGGGTGCCCCCAGCCCCACAGCCAGAACTGGGGCCTCCAATGCAGGGGCCACGGCTCCCTTGACCTGAGACCCTCTGCAGGGAGGAAGGGCATGTCTCATGCCCCACACCTGTGCCCAGGCCCCCACACCCTCCCTGGATCAGAGCTTCTGCCTGGAGGGGTACAGCTGGGTCCCACCGAGAGGCACTGGGCTGGAGAGCCTGTGGGGTGTGTGCGTGTGTCTGTGTGTATATGTTTATCTGTGTGTAGTGTGTGTCTTGGTATGTGTGTGTACGCAGGCATCTATGTGCCTGTGTGTGCCTCTGTGTGCATATGGGTGTATATGTTTATCTGTGCATGGTATACGTATCTGTGTGTGTGTGTATGTGTGTGTGGAGGCATATCTCTGTGTATCTGTGTGTGTATGTTTCTCTGTGCGTGGGATATGTATCTGTATGTATGTGTATCTGTATCTGTGCATGTATGTATATCTGGGTGTGTATCTGTGTATGTTTATTTGTGCATAGTATATGTATGTGTATGTGTGTGTATCTGTATCTGTGTATGTATGTATATCTGTGTATTTGTGTGTGTATGTTTATTTGTGCATGGGATATGTCTCTGTACGTATGTGCACCTGTGTGTGTCTGTGTGTGCATGTGTATCTCTGTGTGCATATGTGTGTATATGTTTGTCTGTGCATGGTATATGTATCTCTATGTGTGTGCATCTGTGAGTATCTGTGTATGTATGTATATCTGTGTGTGGAGGCATATCTATGTGTGTATGTGTGTGTATGTTTATGTGTGTATAGTATATGTATCTGCATGTGTGTGTATCTGTATCTGTGCATGTATGTATATCTGGGTGTGTATTTGTGTGTGTATGTTTATCTGTGCATGGGATATGTATCTGCATGTGTGTGTATCTGTGTGTGTGTGTTTATCTGTGCATGGGATATGCATCTGCATGTGTGTGTATCTGTGTGTGTGTATCTGTGCATGGGATATGCATCTGCATGTGTGTGTATCTGTGTGTGTGTGTTTATCTGTGCATGGGATATGTATCTGCATGTGTGTGTATCTGTGTGTGTGTGTTTCTCTGTGCATGGGATATGTATCTGCATGTGTGTGTATCTGTATCTGTGTGGAGGCATATCTGTGTGTGTATCTGTGTGTGGAGGCATATCTATGTGTGTATGTGTGTGTATGTTTATGTGTGTATAGTATATGTATCTGTATGTATGTGTATGTGTATCTGTGTGTGGAGGCATATCTGGGTGTGTGTGTTTCTCTGTGTGTGTGCGCACATGTGTGTGCTTTTCCAGATCATGGCATGGCCCTGAGAGGGTGCGAGGGGCGGGCATGGTGCAAGCAAAGCCAGAGGGAGGAAGTGCTGAGCCCTGGGCGGGTTCCTTATGACAGCAGGCCCGGGCCCCCTGGTGCCATGACTTTCTGTCCCCGAGCCCTCTCTGGGCCCCGTCTCCCGTCCTGTGTCACTCCAAGAAGGCAGCTTGGAGAAGGCAGCTCACACGCTGTGACTCCAGCTCCAGGAGCCTCCGTGATTCGGAGCAGAGAGCTGGGGTGGCAGCTGGGCCGGACGCCTGCTGCCCCTGCCTCGGGCACTTCCTGTTGCCCCTGGGCAGGCCCCCTGCCTCAGGCCCCCCCCACAGCCGGGCTCTTACCGTTGGCACCTTCGTGGCAGAGCCTGGGGTTGGGGGCCCTTCATCCCGGGTCGGTGACGGGCCGTGGGGCTCCATGTCCTTCCCTGCAAGAGAGCGGCCGGCGTGAGGCCCAGGGCAGGGCGGCCCAGCCCACAGCAGGCGAGCCTCGGGCGCCAGCGGCCTGGGCGGGGCAGGAAGCCAGCCGGGGAGGCGGGTGTGGAACCAGAGATCTAATAACCACCAGCCAGCCACACAGGGGGTGTCACTGCAGGGAGGGGGTTCACCAATGGGAGGGGTGTCACCGCTGGGACGGGGGTCACCGCTGGGAGGGGGGTCACTGCTGGCAGGGGGTGTCACTGCAGGGAGGGGTGTGTACTGCTGGGAGGGGGTGTCACTACTGGGAGGGGAGTGTCACTGCTGGGAGGAAGGGGGGTCACTGCTGGGAGAGGGTGTCACCACTGGGATAGGAGTCACTTCAGGGAGGGGGGTCACTGCTGGGTGAGAGTCCCGGGCCAGGGTGGCCTGGCCTTCGGGGTTCTGCGAGGCAGGCCCCAGTATGCAGGTCCAGGGCACCCAGACTACAGCTGACCCCCTCCCACAGCCCAGTCCTCCGGCTGGAGCCCCACTGCCCCCAGTGCTGGACTCAGAGAGGGGTGGGTGGACACTGTCTCTGCGCCCCTTCCCAGCAGGTGCCCTCTCTGGGTTGACTAAGCGGTGGGAGAGGGGCCTGAGGTGCCTGGACTCGATCCTGGGGGGAGTGGCTGCCCCACCCGCTGCTCGTTTCTAAAGCCCAGGTTCACAGGCAGGAAGAAGCGGGTGACGGTCTCAGAGGCCACTCCCGCCTGCTTCCTGCGGCTGGTGGCTGATTACGCGGTCCCTGAGTGGGAGCGGATGTGGCGATGACCAGGGGAGAACCACGCTGACAGGGAGGTGAGGGGAGGGCTCACAGAGGGCGGTGTCTGCAGACCCCCTTCCCCGCAGCCCTGGCCTGAGGGCTGCGCTCTGCAGAAGAGCCAGCGTGGAGACTGGGGGCGGTGAGGCATCCTGCAGCCGGGCACGCTGGGGCAGCGAGGTCACCAAGGAGCATGCGCCCCTGCACTCGGCCCTGCGTCCCCTCCCCTGACCACAGCCCAGGGCTGGCTGCTGATGGGGGCCCCCCTCTATGCCCCAGAGGCCCTGCCATCCAGGCGCACTGGATTCAGGAGCTGTCGTGGGGGGCCTGGCCTGGGGCCATTAGGGGGCAGCCTCCCAGAGTGGGTGCTACCACCTGGGCTGGGCGGATGCGGGGGCCCTGCGGGAGTGGGGAGTGGGCCGCCCCACAGTCAGAGGCTGGCACCGGCTCCTCTCTCTGCCTGTCCATGCCCGTCTCCTTGCCCTGTCCACCACACCTGCCACCCAGGCCTGCGCTTCTTCCGGGGGCTGGAGGGGCTGGGGTCCCATCCTTGGCTCCAAAGCAGGTGATGGGAGCAAGGTGGGCGGGCTGCAGGAAGCCAGGCTGGGCACCAGAGGGGGCCCTTCTCCCACCGCCTCGGGGCCACCAGAAGGACGCGCTGGGCTCTCTGGGGATGGTGGTCACGGACGCGGCAGAGACAGCTCAGCTCAGACTGCCGGGGGCAGGGCGGATGTGGGGCACTGGGGTGGGGGCAGGGGTTGACACCCGGATCTGTGAGAGCGCCGGCAAGCTCAGGTGACCTGTGTGCTGCGTGCCCAGCGCTTTATCTCCAAGCACGACAGCAGCGGGTCTGAACCGTCCCCACCCAGGGCCCAGGACTCCGCTGCAGCTAGCACAGGTCCTAACATTCCCCCACTTTACAGATAAGGAAACCGAGGCCCTGCCGCTGGACCGAGGTCCCCCAGCCTGAGGGCAGGGGCTGCGGTCAGGCTGCCCGGACCACCGCACCACACGGCCTCTGCAGGGACGAGGATCTGCCTCCAGGCCTGGACTGGGGAGCCCCCTGCTCGACCTCCACAGCCAAGTTGGTGAAACCTGGCCCCACAGGTCATGGAGTTCTCCGGCCCTACGAGCCTTCTATTCATTAACCCCACGTGGTAGATGCCCTCCCTCCCTGACCAGGACAGCACAGAGAGGGCAAGGGACATGTCTGAGGTCACACGGTCCGGGAGGACCCCCGCCCTCCTGCGGCCCCCAGGTGCCCGGGTCCCCCCGTGGGCACCGACCCCCGCCCTCCCGCGGCCCCCAGGTGACCGAGTCCCCCCGTGGGCACTGACCTGGACCCACATCGAGCTCATGCTCTCCACCCACGAGCAGGTTCCGGCTGAGCTTCTGCGGGGTGGACGAGGGTGGACATAGTGAGAAGCGTCGTCGCAGAAAGGCCTCCTCCTTCATGGTGTGGGCGCAGGGCGGCTTCTGGAAGGAAGGAGGGGGGCACTGGTCACACCTCAAGCCGAGGCTGGGACAGCCTGGGGCCTGGAGGTCACAGGCATCCTCCACCCACCCGGAAAGGGGACCAGAGACACGCCAGAGTCAGGGGCCCCATCATACAGTCAGGTCCAAAACGGGACATGGAGGGCCCCAGGGGCCTGCGGGGCGGTCACCCAGGAAGGCCGCACGACCGAGTGCAGGCTTTCCAGGGCCCGAGTCGGAAGCCAGGCCCCGACCAGCCAGTTTGGCCATCACAGGTATGGCAGGACCCTCTGCCCTCCACCCAAGGGCTGGCGCTAAAGCGGCCTTGTCGACCCTGGACACGGCAAAGCGGAGGAGACACGGGCCACCCGCCGACCCCTCTCCGGGGATGGAGCTCTGGGTGGGGGGTTAACGTTGATGCACACGGGGAGGGCGGAGCGCTGCCTGAGAGGGGGCCGCAGAAGCGAGACAGGTGGCCCAGAGCGCCAGGGTCCGCGGGCGCGGGCTGGGTCTGGCTCTGACTCCGGCCTGCCCAGCCCACCTAAGGACACCGGGAGACCACCTCCCGCCTTCCCCTGTTTCAGCTCCTTGGTTGGGTTTCCGACACCTGTACCCAAAGCGCCTGGAGAGAAAGTGCAGGTGAGTTTAGGGCGAGGTCGGCCGAGTCACTTCCATACTTCGCAGCACTGCCCAAACCGCCTCCCAGCCCCAGCAGGAGGGCCAGCCCGGGGAAAACCCTGCGATACCCGCCGCCCTCCCGGGTCCGGCGGCCACGCCCTCCCGGGTCCGGCGGCCACGCCCTCCCGGGTCCGGCGGCCACGCCCTCCCGGGTCCGGCGGCCACGCCCTCCCGGGTCCGGCGGCCACGCCCTCCCGGGTCCGGCGGCCACGCCCTCCCGGGTCCGGCGGCCACGCCCTCCCGGGTCCGGCGGCCACGCCCTCCCGGGTCCGGCGGCCACCCCTCATCTCGCCCGCGCCCCTCGCAGCCCCACCCTGAGCAGGGACGGGGCTAGGCGTCCACAGTGGACGTCAGCCCGTTTTACAGAAGAGAAAATCGTGGCCCCCAGAGCCCTGTGGTCTCAGCCGGCCAGGTGCTGGCAGAGCAGGGACTCGGGCCCCGATGCTGCGCTCTGTCCTCTCCCTGAGGACGTGCTGCACAGAGGCTGGCTGACCAACCTTTCCTCCAAGGCTGGGGGTGCCCCGTTCCGCCTCCCCGGGTGGGCGATGGCTTCCTGCCAAGCCCAGGACAAAGGCCCCACTTTCTCCCGCGGCCCTGGGCCTTCCTGGGGTGGGAGCAGCAGATAGCAGCCTTTCCTGCTAGGACAGTGGGTGCCTGGGTGGGGCTTCTGGAGGGGCAGGGTGGCCCAGGGCTCCGTCCGCAGCCCCAGGACCTTCTCTGTGCTTCCCGCCCAGGGGTCCTGGGGGCCCCCAAGGTGCAGCTGGGCCTAGTGGCCTCCCCTTCCTCACCACTGCGGTGTCACTTGGCCAAGCTGGTTACCGGTGCCATTTTACAGATGGGGAAACTGGTTTCAGAGAAGTTGGGTATTTTGAGAATCATCTCAAACATGGCTCCTGAGCTCACATCCCCCACCCTCATCGGCTCACCTAGGTTTCTAGCAAACCCACCGCGGGGGAAGGCGGGGGTGGGCGTCTGGGGTCCAGCCCCTGCTGGTCGGAGTCCCGGTGGACACTCACGGCTTGCCCAGGTGCGTCTCAGGCCAGGCAGCCAGCACCTGAGAGGCGGCCCTGCCTTCCCACTCCCGCAGCTGAGCTCTCGCAAGCACTGGGTGGGCAGCCAAGGTGAGTCAGACGCGCCCCTGCCCGGCGGCCCCAGGGTGTACGATGAGGGATGACACTAGTAGGCCGCCCTCACCGGGAGCCTCACGTCTCAGGGGCTGAGTCTTGCAAACCTGGGGCGGGCAGAGGGGCTCCTGCCCTCAGCTCCCCAATCTGGCCACGGGCCCTGGCTCCACCGAGGGGGCGGGCACAGAGGCCCCTGGCTGCCTTTCTCCTCAGGTCCTGCTGCATGTCTTTCCCCGGCACAGATAACAACCGGGGACCAGTGGCCTCATTGGTCTGGGAGCCCCCCATCTGTGGAAGATGTCCACAGCATCTTCCCTCCCACCTTCCCTCTCTCCGTTATATCCACCCATTATTCTACCCATCCAGCCACCTTCCCACCTGTCCATCCATTTAACCAACTTCTTAGCCATCCATTTATCCAGTCATCCATCCATCCATCCATCCATCCATCCATCCATTCATTAATTCATCCATCCATCCACCCATCCATTCATCCATCCACCCATCTACCCATCCATCCATCCACCTATCTATCCATGCATCCACCCACCCATCTACCCATCCATCCACCCATCCACCCACCCATCCATCCATCCACTCTCTCCCCACCACCACCCTTGGTGAATCTCTCTAGACAGTCAGTGAGCAGCCTCATGTCCTTTCTTCCCTTCCTTCCTACTTGCCCAATAATCAAACACATCAGAGGTGACATCTCCGTGGCTGAACTGCTGGCCCAGAACAGACAGCCCCAATCCGAGGGCAGTGCCGGGATGCACCTGAGGATACCTGCTCTGTGTCCTGACTCCCCAGACCAGGCGCGGGCCCCTGCGGGCCCCCTATGACCTGCTTGGACGGCGGGGGTGGCTCCTCTCCAGCGGGGCCTCAAGGGCTGCCCAGTGCCCACTCCTGGCTGCCGTCCATGGTCTCCTTTAAGGCCGTGGAGGCTGAGACGCTGCTCTGTTCATTTCAGAGGTACATCCAGGCCCGCTCTCCCCAGGGCTCCTCCCTGCCTTCGGAACACAGTCCAGCTTCTGTCTCCTGGTCCCTGTTTTCCAGACCGTCAGGTCCCCGGCCCGCTCCTCCCACTTCATTCCCTGCCTGGCTCGTCACCCACTCTGCCCCAGCCGCACTGGTCCCCTTTACGCTCCTCAAACATGCCCATGCCCGCCGGCGCCTCTGCTCGGACGTGCTCCCCCCGAATGCCCTCACCCACATCTCTCGTCTGTCCGGGTGGCCGGGCCCTTCTCGAATTCCACCCTTGGATCAAATGTCACTTCCCAGAAGGCTGCCACCCCGCGTCTCACACGACGCCACGTCCCGAGGCGCAGTCCAAGTCGCCGGTGTCGCTCCGCGTTCCTTCGTCTATGTTAGCTCTCCTCCCCAACAGGACACAAGCTCCAGGGAGGGGACAGCGCTGTCCCTCCTGTCTGCTGTGTCTCCGTAGAGCCAGGCCCAGGGACTGGCAGGGGGCATGAGGGCTCGGGGACCCTGGGACCTGGGGTGAAGGAAGGCAGTCCAGTCGCCCCTGGGCTTAGAGCCTCCTCCTCCTCCGCGGGTCCAGGGAGGGGGGAACCTCAGAGAGGCGGTCAGGGTCGGTCTGGGGTCTGGGGCCTATTTCCACGGGAACCCTGGTGAGGTTCCTCCTGCCACGCCTGGTGCAGATGAGGCCCTGCCCTCCAGGCACCGGCAGGAGGCAGGTGGAAGCCGGTGCAGGTGGAATCCGGCCACGCCTGGAGGATCTGCAGACCCTCGGAGGCTCTGAGCCGGGAGGACCGCCGGCCTGATGCTGGGCTGACCAAGCCCTGGGCGGCGAGTCCCCTTGTCCCGGGGAAAGCTGAAGGCTTGTAGCACTGGGAGGGAGACCCCTATGGGAGCCAGTCCGTGAGGACGGAGGGAAGGACGGAGGGAAGGACGGAGGGAAGGAAGAATGGATGGGTGAGGAAACAGACTTCCCAGCTGGGCCAGCGGCAGTCAGGACCGCACCCACGGTGGGCGGCCCTCTCCCTCTGTCCTGGCCTGGGCGCCAGCTGCCCAAGCGCTCGGGGCACTCTCTCTGCAGGGCACACTCTCTCTGGCCCCTCCGTGGGCGCTTGGAGCCTCGATTCCTCCCACCTGGGCTGTTAGAGGCAGCCGTGCGCCTTCCTCTCGTTGGCCTCTCTGGCCTCTGAGGGCTGGGCTGAGCTCCTGTGGTAGTAACAGCCTCCCATTGCCCCTGGTCACTGGGACGACTCTCGTCTGCCCAGCTGGCCCTCAGTCGACAGCGCCCAAATCGTTCCCTGGCGGCCACGAAGGAGGCCGATCCCACAATCCGGCTGTGGCTTCGGCTGGTGCTCATGATCACAGAATCCAGGGGTCTGAGCGGACACTGTGGGGCCTGGAGGGATGGCCCCCAGCACAGCCCGTGTGTGGGGCCCTGATATCCCGGTGAGGAGCCTCGGGCATTTCTTCAAGAGGCGAGCCACGGTCCAGAGACCCCGGGGCCCCCAAGGGGGGCTCACCGTGGAGGCCAGGAGGTGGGGCGGCGGTGGGGAGGGGAGCCCCGTGTGTCTGTGGCCTGGGATGGCCTGTCCCTGCCGAGCACAGAGGAGGAGTCTGCAGACCGGGGGCCCCAGGGAAGCCACTGCGCTGCCCCGCTCGGACCCATGGCCTGGGAGGGCGAGCGCTGCAGAGCTGAGCACGCAGGTGTGGCAGCAGAGGCGGCGCTGCTGGGGGCCCACCCAGCAGGCAGGAACCCCAGCCCTGGGGTGCAGATGAGGGCCAGTAGGGGAGCCCGGGAGGGGAGGCAGCCCTGACTCCTGGCTTGGCCCCCCTGCCGTGGTCTGTGCAGGCTCCTCAGTTCTGTGTCCCCCCAGGGCCTGAAAGCTCCCCAACATCGGGGACAGCCGGGTCCCACGCGGTGCTGACCCAGAGACGGACTACAGGTCAGGCTCTGAGCTGCCTGGCCCAGCCCCGTGTCTCTGAGCTCCAGCACCGGCTCGGGCACCTGGCAGGTGACAGGCTCTCTGTCTTGAGCCAAGGCTGAGCGGCCAACAGCGAGGCCAGGAGAGCAGGCTCAGCGCCCACAGTGCCCCACCTGGGGGCCCACACACTGCCCGCCCCGACCCGCTGGAAGCTGCCTTCTGAGCAGTACTGGGCCTCTAAACGCTGTCCCCTCCCTCCACCCCCTGACGCCCACCTTCCAGCCAGAACAACGCGATCTTGTGAAGAAAGATCGCTGGGGCATTAGTGGCTACACCAGCAGGACGCGCGGCCTGCTTCTCCGGGGCCGGAATCCGCTGGGCCACAGTAGCCTGGGGAGGTGGGAAGGGCTGAGGCTCTGAGAAGGAATCCCACAGAACCCCAGGCTTGCTCCACATCCCACTTGGCAGCACAGAAGTAGTGGGGAGGGCATCCCACCTTGCCTGAAATGTCGGCATGGTCTCCGTTAGGTCCCTATTTGTGAAGGGGGGGGGGGTTGCTCTGAATGGAGGTGACAAAGTCCCCTGCAGAGGCTGACAGGCCAACCCAGGGTGCCCACAGCTGCCTGGTTAGCATTCCCAGCGCTGGGCCAGGGTCACACCGGCCCAGTTGTGCTGGTGGAAGCAGGGGAGGTGTTCCTGGGCAGTAGAGAGGCGGCTGGGGCTGCTGGGGGCTCTCCATGAATCGGTGAAGGTGGCAGAAGCAGGCATGTACAGCCTGGTCCCCACACCACAACGTGCCCGCGCTCACACTGCACCCACTTCTGCTTGAACCAACTGATTATGAAAGGTGAGGGGTGAAATGCCCCCGATCACAGATGAGCTCGAGGATGAGGCCCTCCTGCTTGGCTCTCTGTCTGCACACCCAATGGAGGGTCAGCAGATCCCAGGGAAGGGTGGCAGTTGTCAGGGAAAGGACGCTGGCCGCCGTGTCCACACCACACATCTGCATTCCAGAAATTTGCTGCGGTCCCAAGGCCGGCGACCATGGGGTCCCTGCCAAGAGGAGCCTCATAAAGGTCCAGAAACACACCCTGCCTACTGTCCCCTGGCTGGTCCCAGCATTTGGGGCTCAAACTGGGCAGCCTGAGCCGCTCCCACAGGAACATGCGGGAGCACCCCAACACAGCAGACCAGTGTTCAGAACTCTGGACTCGGGGGTCCTGCAGACCCTGTGCTGCGGACAGGCCCTCCGAGGGCCCTGGGCCCTTTCACAAACGCTGTCCCACGCAATGCGATTCTCACGGCACCTGAGGGATGAGGGGAGTGGAGCTCATGACCCAATTTTAAAGGCACAGAAACCAAGGTCCCAGGAAGGGAAAGCGCCGTGTGAAGTCCAAGGGCTCAGACTGGGCCAAGGTCCCCTCAAGGCGGCACAGCTTCAAGCCCCCTGCCCCCTTGTACCTCGGAGATGGCTGAGGGCAGGGATAGAAACCAGGGGGGCAGGCAGGATCCCGAGGGATGGGGTGGGAGCCCGGCCTCCCCCAGGGAGACGTTTCCCGGACAGGCTGCCTTGGAGCGGCTGAGCCCCGGGGAGAGGGGCCGGAAGTGGCCTGCCCTGCTGAGGGGTCGGCAGGGCCTTGCCTGGGTGTTCCCGGCTGACTCAGCCGGGTCATGTGGCCATGGGCAGGGCGGGGTCCTGGCACCCGCCCACGTGGCCTCCTGACCGACACCGGGCCAACTGGCGCAGCCAGTGCCGCCCACGTGCACGTCCTCTGCGGCAGAGCCGACCCGCCCAGCTCTAGAGAGTGGGGGCCACCGTGGCCTGTTCCGACGTGGACCCCGCTGCAGGTCCGATCCCAGCCTGTCCTGCCGCGACCCTCCCTGCAGGTCCCACTGAGGGCTTGATTTTCAGATGCACACTGCATCCTGGAGCTGGGGCTCTGGGGCGGGGCAGAGATAGCCAAGGGCAGGAGACCGGGTTGAGGTCCAGACCTGCCCGCTCTCAGTCCAGCATCGGAAGCAGCAGGTGGATGTGGGCTCCCAAGTGACCTCATGCCTGAGTGTGGCTGGTGACCTGAAGTGCTGGACACACCAAGGGGCTGGGAGGCGGGACCCCGACGGAGCTGGGAGGAACCAGAGTGACCTGAACGCCACCACAGCCATCACTCACGGAACAGGAACGTGAGTCAGACATGCACACGTGGGCCACAGCCGGCACCTCGGCTGGTCTGCACAATGGCCCTGAGCATCCAGACGGGTAATTATGCTCCGGTTTTTCCCCAGAACCAGCCACGGCCACACTGCAGGCAGAAGCACTCTGCACCATGTGCAGGAAAATGGCATCGGATCTTGACGAACCCCCTTCCCTGCCTCCCACGCTCCGTCGGACGTGCAGCCCGGCATGCGGCTGCCCCCTTTCTATTTGAGGCAGCCCCAGAGGGCGGAGACAGAGAAGCGTGATCAGAGGTCTGGGTTAAAAAGCTGAGCTTATGCCAAGAACCAACTATGTACTTCCCTTGTGACTCAGCTGGTAAAGAATCCGCCTGCAACGCGGGAGACCTGGGTTCAGTCCCTGGGTTGGGAAGAGCCTCTGGAGAATGGGAAGGCGACCCACTCCAGTATTCTTGCCTGGAGAATCCCATGGGCTGGACTGTATAGTTAGTCCATGGGGTCGCAAAGAGTCGGACACAACTGGGCGACTTTCACTTTCATCCTGCTGCTGCTGCTGCTGAGTCGCTTCAGTCGTGTCCGACTCTGTGCGACCCCAGAGACGGCAGCCCACCAGGCTCCCCCGTCCCTGGGATTCTCCAGGCAGGAACATTGGAGTGGGTTGCCATTTCCTTCTCCAATGCATGCAAGTGAAAAGTGAAAGTGGAGTCGCTCAGTCGTGTCCGACCCTTAGCCAAGAACCAGCTATGTACAGCACATATTATAACTAATAGAAAACAAACCTATGGTTACCAAAGGGGGAATGGGGAGGGAGAAATGAGAAGTTTGGGATTAACAGATACAAACTACTATATATAAAGCAAATAAACAAGGACCTACTGTGTAGCACAGGGATCTATGCTCAGTGTCTCAGAATAACCTATAATGCAAAAGGATCTGTAGAAGAATATCTGTATATGTATAGCAATCTTTTTGATGTACCTCTGAAACTAACACAACATTGTAAATCAACTGTATTTCAAGTTTTAAAAAGCTGAAATTAAAAAAAAAACACAACACTACAGAAGCCACTTTTTGCCTTTAAGAATGTGAGAGCGCCGAAGAATTGATGCTCTTGAACTGTGGTGCTGGAGAAGACTCTTGAGAGTCCCTTGGACTGCAAAGAGATGAAACCAGTCCATCCTAAAGGAAATCAATTCTGAATATTCATTGGAAGGACTGATGCTGAAGCTGAAGCTCCAATACTTTGGCCACCTGATTTGAAGAACCGACTCATTAGAAAAGACCCTGATGCTGAGAAAGATTGAGGGCAAGAGGAGAAGCAGATGACAGAGGATGAGATGGTTGGATAGCATCATTGATTCAATGGACATGAGTTTGAGCAAATTCCAGGAGATGGTGAAGGGCAAGGAAGCCTGGCTTGCTGCAGTCCATGGGGTCACAAAGAGTCAGACACGACTGAGTGACTTAACAATAATGTAGAAGCCACATGTCCAAGGGCACCCACTTAACATACAACCCTATGGCCTCCTCTTTCATGCCCAACTGGCTTTGGACTCCACAAAACCCCTCCCCGGCCTTGTCCGGGTCGGGGTGAAGCCTCTTTTCCCAGCTGTGCCCCCCGAATCACTCCTCTTCAGGGAACGAGGCTCCAGATCTGAGGCTGGAGCCCCCTGTCCGCCCTGGATGCAGCTGCTGGCCATGCCCTCAGCGCCTCGAGGCTGAAGGGGAGACAGGGCCTCCCTCGGATGACCACCTCCTGGGACCCTGAAGAGCCCTGGTCCCACCCCTGTGCTTACGGGGGCAGCACCGGTGTCCTCTGAGGCCTTCAGGTGGGAGGGCCCCCCATCACTGAGAGCCCCGGGGGACTCACTCAGCAGGAGGGTGCATCCACGTCAAGAGCGCTCCTAGCAAGGATGGACGTTGCTCTGGGGACCCAAGTTCTGGAGGGCACTGTCCCTGGGCTTCCTGCTCCCCTGGGATCGGCCGGCACCTGCTTCCTTCAGGACATTCTGCACCAGGTGTGGAGCCTGACACCCTCCTGCCCAGCACCGTGGCCCCTCACCGTGGGGTTTCCCGTAGGGCTGGAGCCCAGTCTATCTAGCCCTGGGGTGCAGGGCTCACTGAGGTTTCCAGGAGTCGGGGTTGGGGGGTTTCATCACAACTTGAGTGCAAGAAAGGGACAGGAGGGGGCCTGGCTTCTCTGATGGCAGCGAATCCTTGCTGGACAGTCCTAATCCCCCCACAGTGGCAGCCCCCCAGGGCGCACGCACCCCTGCCTCGCCCCCCGCCCCATACCAGAGGAGCCGGCGGGTGGGCAGCAGGCACCACGCCCCTCCCCCTCCTGTCTGCCTGCCACCCGCTGCAGGGGCTGGAAGGATGCTAGCTCTTGGAAGCAACAAACACCCAAAGCTCCAGTTCCCTGCCTTCTCTCCACTTTACAGATGCAGTAACTGAGGCCCCAAGGGTGAGCTGGCTCGCCCAGGACCACGCGGCCGGTTGGCACCAACTCTGACTCCCTGTCACCCAGGGCAGGCGTGCTGGGCCCCCCTGGGGGTCACCCCACCATGGCGGAGCTGCCCTGACAGGCAGGAGGGGAACTCTGGAGAGTGTTTACGAGGCTGCGGTCCGTACAGCAGGGAAGCCCACTGCCTCCTCGACCCTCTGCCTGCAAGAGCCCGGGACCCTCTGGGTGAACGGGTCGCCCTTCTTGCCTCCGGTCCTGGGCTGGGGTGGCCGCTCCTGCCGCTCCTCCGCAGCCCGATCCGTGAACACCGACTGTGTGCTGTGCGCGGCCCTGGTCCTCCCACAGCCCAGGGGCTGTGTGCACTTTTGCGGGAGCCCGCAGGCTCTTCGTGCATGGCTCCCGGCCCCAACCAGCCTCCGGTTCAAGGGCCTTATTCACTGCTGACCGCCTGGGCAGGAACGGGAGCCCTGCCTTCCAGGCCTGTTTGGGATAAGCGAGGGGGCAGCCCCTGGGAACCCCTCGTCAGGCTGTGGGCCACCCAGTCACAGCTCCACCTGTCCATCCCCGTGGTTTCTGGGGAAACCTATTCTGTCGGCCGCATGGAGAAAGAGGCCCCACCAGCCGGGTGGGAGCAGGCCAGCACTGGGCTGAGGGCGCCGCCAGGTCCTGCCGTGGTAGGGACGGTCCAGGAAGGTGACCTGACATCTCGCGGGTGTGGTCCCCACCGCTGCAGGCCCTCTGGTCTCACCTGCAGCCCCTTCGCTCACTGGACCCTGCAACGGACCCCAGCGTCTGGCCCCAAGCAAACCCCACTCGAAAGCACCCAGCTTCCTGGGGCCAACGTGTCAGTGTGACATTGGCCTGAGCCACAAGACATGGTGGGGGGCACGCCAAGGGCCCCCAGTGAGACCAAAAGAAAAGCGAGGAAGAAATGAAAGCCTACGTCCACGAGCAGCGTGTGCACACACACGTCCACGGCGGCCAGCACGTGGAGGCAGCCCAGACGTCCGTCAGCTGACCCACGGCTAGCCCACCTGCGGTCCATGCACACTGTGGAGAGCTCGTGGGCGTGGGAAGGAGTGGAGCCCGAGCTGTGCCACTGAGGAACCGCCTGGAAGGCCCGATGCAGAGCAATGACGGAGGCCATTTCTTTAAAAAAAAAAAAAAAACTCAAATTTTCAAGACTTCCATCGATCACAATCACTGGGGCCACTGGCCAATCTCAAGCTCCAGGGCGTGGACCCACAGCCCCCTCACCAGGCCCGTGGTCTGCAGACCCCACTGGCGGCCGCCCAGGTCAAGTCCCACCACTGCGTCTTATCCAGTGGAGTCACTGAAAGAGTGAGTCACTCAGTCCTGTCCGACTCTTTGCAACCTATGGACTGTAGCCCACCAGGCTCTTCTGTTCATGGGATTCTCCAGGCAAGAATACTGGAGTGTGTAGCCATTTCCTTCTCCAGGGGCTCTTCCCGACGCAGGGATCTGGGTCTCCTGCATTGCAGGCAGATTCTTTATCATCTGAGCCCCCAGTGAGGTTTGGAGAAAGGCCCTGAGGCCCCTGACAACCCCCACTGGGGCTGAGAAATGCCCCCACTGAACCCAGGGGAGGAGGCAGGGCAGGGCATGTCCTCAGGCTCCGAGCCCTGAATCTGGGTCTGTCCCCGATGTGCTGGCCACACCATGAAATGACAAGTTCCAAGGCACGCAGGTGCCCCGTGAGCAGCACGTGACAGCTGAAGATGAGCACAAGAGCGATGGGGGATACGGTGACCGCTTGGAGGCCGGCTCTGGGTCAAACATGTCCCTCTGGGTGCGGGTGAGCTTTACGGATACCTGCTTGCCAAGCTGGGTCCAGAAGGCCCACTGCCCCTTCGTCTATACCTGCCTTTCGGGGACACCTCAGGGTCCCCAGCCTGCCAGTCAGTGCTCTCTGGGTGCTCATTCACCCTAAAACGCTGTCTCTTGGTTTCAAGGGGCAGACCCAACCCAGACCCCACGGGCAGCGCCCTTCCTGGTCTCAGGAGGGGTCAGAGCCCTGGGTTATCTGATGTGTGGGGGGCCCACATGCTGAGGCCACAGGGCCACCCCCTCCAGGCTGTCCTTTCCGACAGGGGCAGGAGGCTCAACAATCCCCCTCTCCCAGGCAGTGAAGGTCAGTGGGAGGAGCCAGACGCCTGGTGGCTCCACCCAGCAGGGCCTGACCGGACCCAGAGGGGCCTTCCTCCCTCTGCAGCCTGGGGCCACAGCAGCCAAGGTCCCCTGTCCCCCGCTGACGGTAGAGGTGGCTGGTGACAGCGGTGGCTTCTGGATCCTGAGGCTTTTAGGGGAAAACTGGCAAGTTTCCTCTAAGAGGGGCTGCATCGGAGTCCTGGGGCAGCTGCAGCAGAGGACCTCACGTGGGCAGTTTAAACACAGAAACGGATTCTCTCCCAGGGTCTGAAATCACGATGTGGGCAGGGCTGCGTCCTCGGAGGCTCCTTCCTGCTGCTTCCGGTGTCCAGGGCCCCAGGTGCCCTGGGACTTGTGGAAGCTTCCCTCCAGCCTCTGCCTCCCCTGCGGGCCTCACACCTCCCTCGCCTTCCCCTTTTCTCCTAAATCACTGGACTCAAGCCTCCTTCACATAGTGTGGGATGACCTTGGCCAAGACCGTGCACTGAACCACACCTGTGAATTCCTAATTCCAAGGAAGCTCACGTTCACGGGTTCTGGGTTTAGGACTCAGACCCCCAAAGCAGGGCCACCATCCAAGTCACTGCAGGAGTTTCCAGGGGACCCAGCCCAGCAGAGACCCGGGGTGGGGTGAGGGGGACCGCTACCCTCGCCTGGCCTGCAGGTGCCCGGGGGGCCCCTTGTCCCTCTGCTCGCACCCAGGCAGGCCCTTCCTGCTCGCCCGGGTCAGGCCAGCACCCACCAGAACCTCCCTGTCCCCCATCACCCTCAGCGTGGCCACCTGTACCCCATCAGCCCTTTGATTAACCTCCTAGGGCTCCAGCCCCAGACCCCTCCCCGGCCCTCCCCCCACACACGGAGTGCCCCCCCCACCTCCCCTCGCAAGGCCCCAGGTGTCAGCTTTCCCAGTGAGCCAGTGGCCCCGGCCCGGGTCCCAGACGTCAGGCAGCCTCACACGTCCCTGCCTCTGGTCTCCTGGATCCTGGGCTGGGGCTGGATGCCCCCTCCTTCCATTCCCCTCCAGACCTGGCGCTGGCCGCAGCACGCAGCTTGGTGTCACCCCCTTTCACTCCCCATCCCCTCATACACACACACCAAAGCTTTCATCAAGCCAGCCCTGCCCGCAAGCCCAGCACTGGCTGGGGACCCTGAGGCTGGGAGGGGCCGTGTCGCCGGAGCCTGCACATCCCAGGGCCGTGTTCTTGGGGGTCTGAGATTCACAGATGAGATACACGGGAAGTATCACACCCTCAAGTTCCCCCCAACCCTGACCCATCAAGAACTGAGGGGCATTTTACAGGTGAGTCGGGCTTCCCTTGTAGCTCAGTCAGTAAAGAATCTGCCTGCAATGCAGGAGACCAAGGTTAGATCCCTGGGTTGGGAAGATCCCCTGGAGAAGGGAATGGCAACCCACTCCAGTATCCTTGGCTGAAAGATCTCATGGACAGAGGAGCCTAGTGGGCTACAGTCCAAGGGATTGCAGAGAGTTGGGCACGGCTGAGCAACTAACACTTACTTACAGGTGGGTCAGGCAGGGAGGGGGCCCAAGGCTGACCCAGAACCCAGGCTGGATGGAACCTGGGCCTGTGGGCCTCCTGGGACGAGGGGAAAGTCACAGCGCACAGAGGTGGGTCAGGTGGGCTGAGGGCCGTCCGGGCGTCCCAGCTGGAGCGCAGTGGAGGGCATCACCCACCCCTGCCTGGGCCCCGCCAGCCCAGGAGCCTCGGCCCCAGGCACCCAGAGCACCAGATGGTCGTTCCTAGCTGACGCACATGTCGGGGAGACCCCTGGACGGTCATCTGGAGCTCGCGGAGGGTGGGGGACGAGTGGTGCGCTCTGCGGCAGGGTGGAGAGGGGGTCTCTAAAGACCTGGGGGCCACTGGGAGGGAGGGGGGAAGAATGAATGTGAGACTCCAGCGTGAGAGGGCACTGGGCTGCAGCAACGGGTACGGCTCTGGACCGGGGGACGGACGCCTGGCTGGTTCCGACCGCCCGCCTGTTTCAGGCCCTGGGTCACTCGTCTTCCATAGAGCCTCTGAGCCACCAGCGTGTGGCGATGGGAAGCAGGTGGGTCTCCCCTGGGGAAAGGGGTGATCCTGGGACCGCGAGAGGGTGGCGTTGGCCTCCGCAGAGCCTGGCCCAGAGCAGCAGGGACCCCGAGAGGATCGGGGCGTAGGGCCCACTTACCAAGGGGGCCCAGCGCCTCTACTGCTCACGTGACCCTGCAACCATGCCTGCCCCTCCCTGCCCTGTGCGGGGGTCGGGAGGAGTTGAGACACGGCTTGGCTGAGCTCAGAGAGGTCCCGGTGTTCCGGTGCCCCCTCAAAGCCCAGAGATGAACACGGGTCCTTCTCCTCCAGGGGGCAAAGGTGTGCACAGGGGACCCAGGCTGGAGAGACCAGGGGGTAGGGGCAGGACTGGGCCCTAGCTCTGCCTCTGGGGATCCTGCCCAAGCTTTATTTTCCAAAAGCAAGACCAGGGAGACAGATCCGAGGGCTCAGCCCTCCCCCAGCTCCAGAGCGAGAAGGATGAACCTCAGGTCACAGGGAAGGTGATTTCTGTGCAGACGCCGGGCGCGGGACCAGCCGGATGGCTCACCGGGTCCCCAGGACACCGGGGTGATGTAGTCCTGTGGCTGAGCCCCAAGCCGCCTGCCCTCTGTGCGGCCTCAGGAAGCCCTCTCCAGTGGCAGAAGCCTGTCTGGTCTGGCCAGGCCCTGTCTGGGGACTGGGGATGGACAGGGGTCTGCAGGGGCCCAGGTGACCCTGGCGGAGGCCTGCGGGGAGGGAACACTTGTCTGCAGCCCTTGGGGTTGGATGTCATGTCCCCAGATGGCTGACAGAGCCTCGGACTCTGCTGGTCAACCAGACTTGACCTTGAGCATCTAGGCAAGGCCTGGCCCAGGGTGACAGACCGTGGCCTGCTGGTCAGCAGGAATCACCCCTTTGTGCCCCATGGGTCAGCCTGACGGACACCCTGTGGGCACACGGCCCTGAGATAGACAGACAGAGGGAAGGAGGGCAAGGTGGGTCTCTGGAGGGCAGTTGGGAGCGTGAATCAAACTGTCAAGCACATGCACCCCTCGAGCCCACGACATGACTTCTGGAAATTTACTATGGGGCGTGAGATCATACAGTTGATATCTGTGCCAGGAGCCGTGCGGGCGGATTCGCTCTGCAGGCCTGTTTTCAGGAGTGAAAACACCCATCGGCGGGTAGGAGGCAAGTAAACCAAGGGTCATGCAGCAGGTGCTACACACGGGCACGGGACCACGCCACGGGCACGGAGACCACGCCACAGCCACGGAAAATCACACCACGGGCACAGAGACCACGCCACGGCCACGGAAAATCACACCACGGGCACGGGACCACGCCACGGGCACGGAGACCATGCCACAGCCACGGAAAATCACACCACGGGCACGGAGACCACGCCACAGCCACGGAAAATCACACCACGGGCACGGGACCACGCCACGGCCATGGAAAATCACACCATGGGCACGGGACCACGCCACGGGCACGGAGACCACGCCACAGCCACGGAAAATCACACCACGGGCACGGAGACCACGCCACGGCCACGGAAAATCACACCACGGGCACGGAGACCACGCCATGGAGATGGAGACGCCACGGCCACGGAGACCATACCACAGACACGGAAATCACACCATGGGCACAGAGACCACGCCACGGACACGGGGACCATGCCACGGGCATGGGAGACCACGCCTGGCATGCCACGGGCATGGAAAATCACACCACGGACACGGAAAATCACACCACGGGCACAGAGACCATGCCATGGAGACGGAGACGCCACGGCCACGGAGACCATACCACAGACACGGAAATCACACCACGGGCACAGAGACCACGCCACGGACACGGGGACCATGCCACGGGCATGGGAGACCACGCCTGGCATGCCACGGGCATGGAAAATCACACCACGGACACGGAAAATCACACCACGGGCACAGAGACCATGCCATGGAGACGGAGACGCCACGGCCACGGAGACCATACCACAGACACGGAAATCACACCACGGGCACAGAGACCACGCCACGGCCACGGAGACCATGCTGCAGGCACGGGGACCACGCCATGGCCATGGATCATGCCACGGACACAGAGACCACGCCGTGGGCACGGGACCATGCCACGGCCACGGAAAATCACACCACAGACACGGAGACCACGCCACAGAGACGGAGACGCCATGGCCATGGAGACCACGCCACAGACACGGAAATCACACCATGGGCATGGGAGACCATGCCCACGGCCACGGAAATCACGCCACGGACATGGGAGACCACTCCACAGACACGGGAGACCACGCCACAGACATGGGAGACCACGCCATGGGCACAGGGACCACTCCACGGGCACAGGACCAAGCCACGGCCACGGAGACCACACCGCAGCCACAGCGTGGAGGAGGGGGCTGTGACACGGTGACTCCAGGGCAGGGTGACATAAAGTATCGACAGCCCACTTGACCTTGGTCTCGTCCACGTCCCCGTGATGAGCAGCCACCCCATTTACTGCAGAGCACTCCCCCAGCAGAGCTGGTACCTGGCCGAAAATAAATGAGAAGCCAGAGATGCTGGGCCTGGAGCAGGGCTTGGGCGAGACAGTCTTTGAGAGGGCAGGTGGCCGAGGGTCCTAGAGGGGTGTGGACTGGCCTGGGGCCCCTCCATCGGGTCCACCTGGACCCCCTCTTCAGCAGCCAACGTCCCCTAAGCTGCCCCAAGGGCACGTCCCCCCACCTCCAGGCTGGAGCGGACCAGGGCCTGTTCTCCAGGTGCCCGCGGCCACGCCAGCCCCACTGAGAGGCCGTCAGCTCCTGGCACCCCCATCTGGCAGGCCAGGACTGCTCCCCCATCCCGCCCTTCACGCGCCTCCCCTCCCCGACATCTCAGACTCTCTGCTGCAGAACCTCCTCCGTTCCTGGGGGCAGGGCGCCCACGTGGGGTCCCTGGCTTGTCCCTGCAGCCCCAGTGCCAGGGGGCGTTCGGTGTGTAGCAGGTTCTACTGATGACGTTCGCTGGGTGGGAGGGGGCATCTAACCCACAGGGATATGTATACAGCAGGTACCCAGGAACCAGACTCAGCTGACTGAGGCCATGACCCCTTCTCCTCCTTCGGAGCTGCTCCGAGGGGCCAAGAAGAGACTGCAGGGGCGTGGGGGGACACGGGGGACACGGCAGAGGCAGAGGCTGGGGACGCACGGCCCAGAGGCCCGCGCGGGGCTCCAGCGGGTGTGGAGAAAACGGCACTGGAGTCTCTCCTGGGGGTCTCTGGGGAGGGTGGGCTCAACCCCTCCAGGAGCTCCTCGAGGTCACAGGGGTGTCTGGGGTGAGACCTTCCAGAACCTTCCCCGCTGCCTTCTGCTCTCCAGGGCCATGTGTGGACGGCCACGGGACCTTGTCTCAGGACCCCGCCCAGACAGCTGGACCCCCCACCGCAAACGCGGGCTCTGAGGGCAGCTACAAAGGCCGGCAACGAAAGCAGGAGGAAGCTGGGGCGCCAGGCAGGAGGTGAGAACAAAGGTCTATTTTAAACCCGAGTTCAGGGAGATGAGACGCAGCCACACCCGGGGGCAGCGGTGGGGACCGCGGGGCGTCGCGGGAGCCTCGGTTACACTGACCTCTCCGCTTCGATATTTCACGTTTTCCATGCTGCTGAGTCAAAAGGGACGGCCTTAAAGCTCGCGCTTGAAGGCTTCAGGGGAGAAGTCATAAAAGCCTTGAGGCGAGAGAAGAGATACATGCAAGTTTACAGCCCCATCCTCCCCCGCAAGCTCATCCCCAGAGCTTAAAGGCTGAAAACAGGCCAGGTGCCTCTGAGGACACCAAACGGATGGCACCGGTGGATCGGAGGCCGCACGCCCCCCGGGACAAGCACGGCCAGAGACACAGTGCTGTAGGTTCAGCATCAGTGGCGATACGAGAGGGAAGAGGAGACGGGGGCATCGCCTGGGGTCCCCAGTGTCTGGCCCCCGGTGGGCTGCAGCGTCTCGAAAGTGTGGACCCCCAGGGCTGGGCCTCGGCCCGGCCCTCTGCGGAGCAGCCTGGGGCCTCCAGCCCCGCCCCGGGCCTTTGGGAGGCTCCAGCCTGATGACCGGGCTCCCCCAGGGGTCCAAGATGTGCCCCTGGCTCACAACGGCTCCCCAAGGTCAACCATACCTCGCCAGACGCCCTGAACTGGGAAGCTGGCAGAGATTGGGAGCCAGGGTCCGGGTGCTGCCCTCAGCTCTCCAAGGCCTGGGCTGGGGCGGTCACCCCTGGGAGACCACCGGTCCAGTGTGTCTACAGCCAGGCAGCCTGGAGAGGGCCATGACGTGAGCTGGGGCAGGGGGTGCTGGCCCCCAGCCCCGCGTCACCTCCTCCCCGCCACCATGATCACCCCCAGAACTCCGCTGGGCTGCCGTGTGGCCGGTCACCGGCTCAGAGCCCTGGCCCCCCAAGTAGAAGCTTCACAGCTAAACAGCATACTTGTGCCTGCTTTTACTGGGTGCCCACAGCAGCATCTCTCGGGCTCTGGGTTGTACAACCTCTGGGCCTCCTAGGAGGCGGCCCCACCACTGAGACGCGAAGCCAGGAGCTGCCTGGAGGTGACGCCGGTGGGTCGGTGGCCCGAGCCCTCAGCCCCTGCGCACACACGCCCCCCACTCCAGGGTGAAGGCCGCCCCCTTACTCCCTTCCTTCCTCTTTGGTCGTCAGAAGGCTCCAGCTCTCGATGACGTGGCAACGGGCAGTCACTGCCCTGGCCAGGCACTGGGCAGCTTGGGGCACCACCAGCCTGGACACTGGGCACTGCTGTGGGTGCCCCGAGTGCCAGGGGCTGGCACACGACTGCGCAAGGTCCTTGTCTCCCTTTCCCACCCTGACTGCTCACCACACACACACACACACACACACACACACACACGCACACAAATCAGGGACAAAGCAGTTCCCCCAGTGGTGTCACCCAGCCTTGGGGTCCCAGCACCCCAAGTCTGAACAGAAAGGCCTGCGGGACTAGAGGCGGTGCGCTCAGGGCAGCTGCGAGTCACCCCCAGGAACCAGAGGCCCCGGGCTCCAGGGAGGGGCTGGCACTTTCCCCTTCTGAGACGGCTCTTTTGAAAGAGTGTTGTCCGGTTCCCAGGGAAACACGGGTGATGCAAATGCAGCTGTTCTCCCCGGGTTCACTCCCCAGGCCTGGGACCCACTGAGAGCCTGGCAGGCCAGGCGGGGATGAGGGGCCCTCGAGGGCAGACCAAGGTGTGTGGCGGCGGGCACGCCTGGTGTGCCCAGGTCTCAAGCTGAGCAAGACGCAGGACACAGGACGCAGGCAGCGGAGAGCCCGGAGGGGCACACGTCTCGCACGGAGGGGTCAGGTCAGTGGCCAGAGGCCAAGGACCACAGTGTCCCACCTGCAGACACTGGCCAGCAGCCTGTGCCCAGCAAGCATGGACACCGTGAGAGTTCACGGACACACGCTGGCCCGGGGAAGCCAGACACGCCCCCTCCCTGGTGGGGAGGTCCCCCCAGTGGTCAGGCCCGGCACTCAGCCGGGCACCTGAGGGGTCTGTGCCTCTCTGGAGGTCCCGGTGATCTCGTCTGTATAGTAAGGCAGCCCCCTGACCCCACCTCCAGGATCGCTGGGAGGACAACACAGCCGCATCTGGGATGCCACCCCATGTCCCCAGAACGCCATCGCCTTCCCACCCAGGAGTCAGCCCGAGCCCAGCTCCTAACCATTGCTTCTCCAGGAGTCTCCGCAAGCTCCCAGCCCCTACCCACCGTGGCCACCCTCTCCTGGGTGCGGCGGGCTGGAGGATGGCACCCCAGAAAAGATACGTGGACATCCCAAACTCACAGGCTGCAGAGGCGACCTCCTTAGGAAACAGGGTTTCTATAGACGTGACCGCGTGAAGATGAGGCAGCCCTGGAGCAGGAGCCCTGGTCCAACGACCGTGTCCTTGTAACAGGAGAACAGGACACGGAGACCCAGGAGGAGGCCAGGTGACTGCAGAGGCAGAGGCTGGGATGAGGAGCCACAAGTCCAGGGCCGCCCAGGGCCCCCAGAGGCGGGGAGACGCAGGAAGAGCCCTCCTTCAGAGCCTCGGGAAGGAGCCTGTCCTGCCAGGACCCTGACTCGGGGCTTCCGCCTCTGCACCTGGGTGTCTGTTTTGGTTGCCTTAAGCCACCCGCTTGCGGTCCTTGGTCAGGGACGCCCCAGGCTCTCACTGTAGGAGCTCAAAGCTGGCCTGAACGAAAGGTGAGTGTGGACGCTCCAAGGACGTGCCTGAGACACCCTGTGCCCCCAGGACCCCTGCTGAGACGGCAGGAACGGGACCTCTCCACGCAGCAGAGCACACGGACCTCGGACGGAGCTGACCCGGGCGCCTCTCCCCTGTCCCCACCTGGGAGAAATCCACACCGGCCCTGTCTTGTCTGTTCCCACGAGAAGTGAGGCTGAAGGCGAGCACACCACTGCGGCCCAAACCGAGCACAGAAAGCCGGTGCTCCCTGGAGAACGGCTGCTGTCACTGGGGAGGGTTTCCAGGCGACACAGGGATGCTGTGGTGGGGTCACCTCCCAGGCTCCGAGCAGGAGGCTCTCCGTCCCACCCCGCCCACTCCTAGGGAAGAGCCGGTGCTCAGAAGCCCCTGGAATCGGCTGTTGAAGCCCCCTCTGCCTCCGGAGCCAGACCCGAAAGAGCACATCACACTTTCCTACAACGTGGGCAGACGCCGGATGCAGCTGGGTGACGCGGGGAGCGTGAGTCATCACAGGTCTCAGTGGGAAAGTGCCTCTCTCCAGTTCACTTTCCAGCCTCCTGACGTGTCAAGGGAGAGAAGTCTGGGTCTTTACGCAGCTACGTCTCCACGAATCTCTCTAACTTAACAGAAGCAGGGCAGCCTCGGGCGCAAAGCTGCAGCAGACAAAACGGGGCAGCGCGACCCGCGGTACAATTTGGTGTTTCGAGCTCACTGTGTTCTTAGATTACCTGCTATTCACTACAGGTGAGGGTGATTCTCTAATTGCAGCAACAATCTAAAGTTTCTCATAGATGCACATTTACTTAAGTAAAAATAAATGAGTGGACTTAACCATGTTCTAAAACACAGTGCAAATAGATGGGGAAAAAGTAGAAATGGTAACAGATTCTATTTTCTTGGGCTCCAAAATTACTGCGGATGGTGACTGGAGCCACAAAATTAAAAGATGCTTGCTCATTGAAAGGAAAGCTATGACAGACCTAGACAGAGCATTAAAAATCAAAGACATCATTTTGCCAACAAAGGTCTGTATAGTCAAGGCTATGGTTCTTTCCAGTAGTCACGTGAGAGTTGGACCATAAGAAAGGCTGGACGCCAAAGAATTGATGTTTTCAAATTGTGGTGCTGGAGAAGACTCGAGAGTCCCCTGGAGAGCAAAGAGAAAAACCAGTCAACCCTAAGGGAAACCAACCCTGAATATTCACTGGAAGGACTGATGCTGAAGCTGAAGCTCCAATACTTTGACCACCTGATGCGAAGAGCCGACTCACTGGAAAAGACCCTGATGCTGGGAAAGACTGAAGGCAGGAGGAGAGGGGGCGACAGAGGATGAGATGGCTGGATGGCATCACCGACTCAATGGACATGAGTTTGAGCAAGCTCTGGAAGATGGTAAAGGACAGGTAATCCCGGTGTAATGCAGTCCATGGGGTTGCAAAGAGTCAGACACAACTACCCGACTGAATAACAACAAGGACCTAAGTCTCTAGGAAAAGGGTTAAATTATTTCTCATTTATACCTAAGGCTACAAGGCATTGTGTGTAAAGCATTTTAGAAACACTTCCCTTGAACGTGGGAAGGCTTTTAAAGGTTTGACAGCAGGGGTGGCTGCTCTGGTGGGGGAAAGGCCCCCACGGCCTGAAGGAGTGGGTCCCTGGGGGGCACAGTTTCCACAGGGTTATTCCTGCCCGGCAGGCCGACTGGGGCCCAAACAGAGGCAGGATGCTCCAGACTGGACTGGGAAGTGATGAACGGCCACGTCGGGCAGAACAGGCTCGCCAGAGATAAACAGCATGTTCTTTATGCTTCAAGATTTAAAAATGAACTAGAAAACGACACAGTTTAAAAATAATGAACAGGTGGGAGGACAGTCATTTGCCTGTGTGTCTTCCTCCCAGCGTTCGTTAAACCGCAGGTTAAAAAACAGTCTGCAGCGCTGCTGGACGGCAGGGACACGAGCTGGACGGAACACGAGCTGTGGGGCCCGGAGGCGGCCCCACTTGGGAGAAGCCCCTCAAGGACCCACTCGGCGCGGAAGAAGCCTCTTTTCCCGCCGCGCTGGGAGCTCTCGGTAGGAAGCCCGTAAGGCCAGACCTACTAGGTGTGCCTGGGGCCACTCCCTGAAACAGTGTCTGCTACTCCCAGCTCAGGGTCTGCTCCCCTCCTGGGCTCTGGGTGGAGGTCCCCATGGGCCCCCCTTTGCATCCTCCAGCAGCCCATCAGGTCTGGTAACAGGGAGGAGCAGGGGACTCCCAGGGAAGACCCCCACCAGCACGGTAGGGAGCACGCATTCCGCCCTCAGCACTGTGCACTTGGCCGCGGGCGCAGAAAGGACTGCGAGCGTCAGGACGAACAGCCTGGTGGCTCAGCATCTGCTTGACCACCCAGCCCGCCGGAAAGGCCACGTTTGGTTCCACGTGGAGGGTGTCTGCTGGACTGGACAGCAGGCAGTGGGGAGGGGAAGCCCAGATGCTGAGGCTGGCGGAGGTGCTGTCTGGCAAGCAGGAGGCCAGGGAGCAGCAGGTCCTGGTGGCACAGACCCCGCGACTCGCCTCATCGGACTCCCTGACCACAGGTGGGGCTCAGACGCAGATAAGCGTGCCTGGGTGTTTGTGCGAGAACCTCATATGATGTGGGCTTCTGCCTCCATCCCAAGTCCAGGCACTGGAAATGCTGGCCAAGGGCTCCCGGGCGGATATAAGACCGTCAGGATCCAAGGGAGTGAAGTCTGAAAACATTTCCAGACATTTATGGGTGGAAGAGGCTCTGATTACCGCAAAATCTTACTCCCTACAAACATTTGGGCCCCGCAGGAAATAAAAATAGAAACACACCCCAGGAGGGTCATGGTCATGGCTGAACTGTCTCCCCCAAAACCCTGTGTTGGGGTCCTGACCCCCAGGACCTCAGAATGTGGCTGTATTTGGAGACAGGGTCTTCAGAAAGGTGGTTAAGGTAAAATGAGGTCACTAGGGTGGGGTCCTAATCCCACAGGACTGGGGTCCTTACAGGAAGAGGAGGTCAGGACACAGACACACTCAGAGGGACGACCCTGTGAGGACGTGGGGAGGAGACGGCCGTCTGCACGCCCAGAGGGAGGCCTCAGGAGGACCGGCCCTGCCCACCGCTGGGTCTGGGATTCCAGCCTCCAGGACTAGAGACGATGAGCGTCTGTAGTGTCCGTTACAGCAGCCAGAGCTGACTAATATGCCCACACGAGCAGGCTTCCCTGAGATGGATGGATCAGCACCCAGCACCCCGGGAGCAGGGGCATCTCCCCGGCCACACCGGGGAGTGCAGGAGAGGAAGTTTCTCACCCAGGGTGGACGCCCAGCACAGGGACCCGAATCCTGCCAGGGACTCTTCCCAGCTGGTGGCCATGGCCCAGGGTGTCCCCCAGCTCCCAGAGGCCTGGGGCACCAGCGTCACCAATGGTCCTCTGCACCCAGGCCCCAGGAGACCAGACGACTGGGCAGCTGCCTTCCACCAGCAATCTGCTTCCACGGAACAACCGCAAGGAAATACTGTGCTCTGGGTCTTGGCCGCCATCTGTGTCCCAGGTTTGGCGTCGGGGGGAGGGGATGGTGTGTGTGTGTGTTTCAGCCTGGGCCCCTCCTCGCTCTAACCAGCTCCAGGCAGAACCTGCAGACCCTCAGCCAGACCCCACCCTCCCTGGATCCTTGCAGTCACTGGTTCAGTCTATTTTTTTCAGCTTAACTGAGGTGTGATCAGCAAATAAAACAGCGAGATATTTAAAGATCTGTACGTCATGCTGACCCGATACATGTCTCAGTGAGAGAGAATTCCTCCAGTCTAGTTAATTAGCACATCCGTCGGCTCACGTATTGGTATTTATTTTTTTCTTGGTGAGAACGGTTATGTTCCAGTCTCCCAGTGAATTTCAGTTCTACAACAGTGCTATCAACTACAGTCATCACCTTACATGTGGTTCTTGCTTTTAATTAACAGAATGCGCTGGTCACCGAGCGACCCCTCGGGGGAACCCTGGCCAACATCTGTGTGTGCACTTGGGAGCCAACTGTCAGCCTGCAGCCCACGCAGAGGTGGAAGCAAGACCTCCCTCCAGAGGGATTCAACGTGACAGGCAGTCCTGGCAGGTCTCCAAGGCCAGGAACGCTGAGGGATGGCCTAGGAAAGTGCATCTTGACCCCAGACAGCACAGTAAGCTGAGGACCTCACCCCACCAGGAGACGCATTCCCTGCCCACCCACCCGGGCTGGGTCCCCACGCCCACCCCGTGCTCAGACCTTTGTGACTCTTCAGCGCCACCGGTGGCGGGGTGTCCTTCTCCAGGGAAAGGCTGGCTCCCCTCTGCGTGTGCTGGGGTGTCCCTGGCAGCCACGTGGCCCCATTCAGCCGAGACCTCGCCCTAGGCCGATACCCCAGAGAAGCGCCTGCTTACGTGCCCCAGAAGACCTAACGTAAGACGGGATCAGATGGAACTGACCCAGGGCCTCTCGACAGAAGAGTGGGCCTATGAAAAGTGTTAGTCGCTCAGTCGTGTCCAGCTCTTTAAGACCCCATGGACTGTGTAGCCCGCCAGTCTCCTCCATTCACGGAATTGCCCAGGCAAGAATACTGGAGTGGGTTGCTGTTCCCTTCTCCAGGGGATCCTCCTGACCCAGGGATGGAACCCAGGTCTCCTGCATTGCAGGCGGTTCTTTATGGTCTGAGCCACCAGGGGCCTAAGTGCTCCCTTATCGATGGAAAATAAGGAAAGTGAACGGGGCACAGGCACTCAAGACCACCACGGCCAAAAGAAGCTGCAAAGGCTGCGTTTTCGGGTTTTTGCAACTTCTCCATGACTCCGGAATTACGGGAAGTGAGAAGGGCGTGAGGGCAGCGTGACTGTCAGGCGACAGCTGTCATGCAGCCAAGGGGCCTGCGCCCGTCTCTGGACTCACCCAAATACGGCAAAGGCGCAGGAGCGCGCGGGGGAGTCAGCTCGGCACCCCCGTGGGGGGACCACGGAGGTGGGGGTCAGTTCCCACGCTGGAACTCTGGGCTCCCGGCCCGAAGCAAGCGGAGCCAGAGGTCAGGACCTCGACGAGGCGGGATGGGTTTTATCTTTTCACTTGTTTCTGTGTGTAAACCTTTCCCAGCCATTAATCATTAATCAGAACTGCAATCAAGGATAAGGAACGCTCCCTCCTGGCTGGCAGAGCCTCGGCCGATGCGGGCCGGGCGGCTGTGCCATCGGGGGGGCCGGCTCTGTGCTTCAGAGGCGTTCTCCTCTCGACCCGAGGCCGGCACTGCCGCGCCCTTTTCACAGATGGGAAAACTGAGGACTCGCCCAGGCCCCCTGGCTAGTGATGTGTCCGAGCTGGGGGGGCTCTCGCCTGGTTCTTGGACAACTGAGCCCACGATGCAACCACCACGCAGCTCGGCATCCATGTGGTCGGACGGGAGGCTTCGGAGCCCCCACGGCAAGTCAGGAGCCCCCTCTCCAGGGCGCTGCTCACAGCAGACTCAGGGCATCTGGGTTAATGAGCTCCCGTGACCCGCCTGCCACCGCCTAAAACAAAACACCCAAACCAAACAAACAGGAGCAGCGGCTCACTGACCCGTCAGGAAACCAGTGACAGTTTCCCAGCAAGCGGGTGGAGGCGAGGGCCTGGCCCGGGGTTCTGGCCCGGAGATCAGTCCCAGCCCCAGAGGAGAAGGGACGGTCTGGACAAAGAGGTGGTGTGTCCACAACGGAACGCGGCTCAGCCACGAGAGAAGACCAACGCCTGCCGTTTGAGGCAACACGGACGGATCCCAGGGCATTATGCTTAAATGAGACAAGTCAGGTGGAGAAGGATAGATCCTGCAGGGTCCGACTCGTATGTGGAATCTAAGATCTAAAGATACAGAGAAGGGCAGTGGTTGCGGGGGTGCAGGGGTGTGAAATGGGTAAGGGATCATCGGAGCCGGATGGGGTGGAGAGCACCCTGGGTGAGCACGCCGCGGAGCATACAGAGCTCAAAACACAACACACACACCCTATACACACACGAAACTGACATCCTGTTGTAAACCAGCGTCACCGCGGTTTAAAAAACGTTTACAAAATGCAATATAACACGTGCTAAGTCGCTTCAGTCGTGTCCGACTCTATGACTCTATGGACTGCAGCCCGCTAGGGTCCTCTGTCCATGGGATTCTCCAGGCAAAATCCTGGAGTGGGTTGCCATGCTCTCCTCCAGGGGATCTTCCTGACCCAGGGATCAAACCCACGTCTCATGACTCCTGCACTGGCAGGCGGGTTCTTTACCGAGAGCGCCACCTGGGTGGGAAGCCACCGTTAACAGAGTATATTTCGGGCAAAAGAGAAGCGCAGGTAAGGGGTTAGGTGGGCCCATGCAGGGCCCGCGGACAAGGTGGCGGGCTGGGGCTGCGCTGCCCAGACGCCTGCTGTGTTCCCCGCATGCCTGCTGGGTGCTGCCAGGCCAGCGGGAAGGGCGCTCCAGGCAGGGGGTCAGCACCCGCTAAGGCACAGAGGTGCCGATCACATCAGAGTGAGCGCCCAGCAACCTGGGAGAGCAGGGCGGGGCTGGGGGTGGGGGCTGCCCCAGGCTGAGAGGGCGCTGGCTCAGCGCCAGGTGGCTGGAAGGTGCTCCTGCAGGACAGGCCTCCGCTGCTGCTGGTAGGGGAGATGCCCAGCCCAGGAAGGGTCTGCATGGGAAAGAAAGCGGGACGGTGTGGCCAAGGTCCCGGCAGCAGGCCGCGCACTGAAACTCCAGCTCGGCGTGTGTTGGGGGGACACCTTCCCCTCTCCCAGGGGCCTCCAGAGCTCGCTACCGACCAGCAGGGATGACCCACCCTGGCCACTGAAATGGACAAGCAACCGGGCCCCATTCCTGACTGTCCTCACCCTCCGGGCCACCCAGTGGGGCTGAATTCTGACGCTTCTGGGTCAAGGTGTCGCCTTCTGGCAACCCCAAACTCTCCCAGCCTCTCAGGACCAAGGGCTGGGCTTCTTCCAATCCCCCTCTTTTTAAAAAACTTGATAGTATACTTATCAGAATAAATAGACTGGTTAGACATCTAGGTTAAAATGGTAAAATGATTTCCATAGTTTTTAGGCACGATACACACTGTGTTTTACAATAGCATAAGTACTTGGATTTGGGATTTGGGGAAAGATAACACTCATTCAACCTTTGGGTCCTGCCTTGTGGGTCCTGCCCCGCAGGGGACCCGTCCCTAGGGCCGGGAGCTGAGTTCCAGAGGCAGCATGGAGACCTCAGAGCAGGGACCCAAGCAGAAGCAGTGTGAGTGGGCTGGAGTGGGTCAGGGCTCTTCAAAGTGGACTGCCGGCTTCGCTCCAGAAGCAGGTGGAGGACGCAGGAGGGGTACCGGGTCCCCCAAAGGGCTCACACGGGGCGGCCCGCATGGGCGACTGGCAAAGCCCCCTCCTGTCCTGCCCCAGGACTGCAGGGACTGCGGGCAGCAGCAGGCGTCCACGTCAGTGACACCAAGTCCTGGGTGAACCCGACGGGGTTGGGGAGAGACTTCCAACCCCAAGTCTTGTGGCATTCACACTTTTGAAAATGAGTGAACACTTTCTTCCACGTAAAACCTGCTGGAACCTTCAGCTATAAAGCAGTGGGAAGGGCAGGGCTGGGGAACCGAGCCCTCTAGAGATGGGCCTCCGGATGCCCCCTCTCTCCAAGCTCCTGCCCCAGGACTCCCCGTCTAGTCAGGCAGGAATGTAGGACACAGGATGAAAAATCTGGGGCCTTAAAGGAGACCTACGGATGGGGCTTCCCCGGTGCCTCAGACAGCAGAGAATCTGCTTGCAATCTGGGAGACCTGGGTTTGGTCCCTGGGTGAGGAAGATCCCCTGGAGAAGCAAATGGCCACCCACTCCAGTATTCTTGTCTGGAAAATCCCACGGACAGAGAGACTGGTGGGCTACAGTCCATGGGGTTCAAACACGACTGAGTGACTTTCACGGATGGGGAAACTGAGGCCTGGTGGGGACATGTGGTGATCTCGCCATTTTGGGGGCGGTGGTTTCCTTGTCTCTTAAGTGGGAGCTGGATGGACCTTATGAGCCGTAGGCCCTCAAGCCCAGCTTTGCTTGGGGAGGGGAGACAGAGGCCTCAGGTGAGTGTCTGCACTCACTCAGGACATCAGGACAAAGGCCGCTTCTGTGGGTCCGCTTGCACTCAGGAGATGCTAAGAGCTAAAGGCCATCCAGGTGCAGGGGGCTGGAGCTCTCTGTCTGGGGGCGGGGCCCACTCCCCACCTGCACTCACCTTTGGGCTTTAAAGTGAAGCCTCAGCCCCCTCTGCCCTCCCCAGACCCCGAGGCCCTGCTGTGTGCCTGCCAGCATCACCAGCACGTGGCTGATGGTCACCCACCTCCTGACTTCTCTTGGGCCTGCAGAGGCCCTGGGTTACACACAGGGAAATGGAGCTTTGGAGAGTAAAGAAACTGCTGGTCCCAGGGCCTGGGCTAGGAATCCCCGAGCCTCTTCCTTGGCTCAGCCCCCAAATCCACCGTGATGCCTGGCGTCATCTACCCCAGGCCCACCTCCAACCCCAGGCCTGCACCAGGGCCCTGGGGGCCAGCCAGCTCAGCCCAGGCCGGGCAGGCAGACGGGCTAGCAGGGATCCAGAGTCCCCTCAGGGACAGGGTTATGCGGGAGGGCCTGTCCTGTCCCTCTGGGTGGCTGAATGCTGACCCAGAGAGGGCCTCGGCCAGGGCGCCGAGGATGTGGATGTCGAGGTGTCCCGAGCAGGCAGGGGCTCGTCCGTGGCCACGTCTGGCCGCACTCTCAGAGCCCTGCCCCAGATGCCACACTGGCCCTTAGGTCCCCCCTGGGAGGCAGGTGGGGGTGGGGGAAGGGGGACTGCTCCCATTCCCTGTCCTCGGGGTTGGAGTGGCGAGCCCCACAAGCTCAGGGTCCACGGGAGGATGTGCAAGGGCCCCGGACCTCTGGGTGTCCCCACGAGGGTGAGTGAAGACTCGCTGCGAACCCGCCTTACACCCAGTCCAGCAGCAAAGCCATAAGAACACGTTGAGCAAACGTGTCAATAAATAACAAGGAGGCCTGTCCCTGGGCTCTCTGACCTGGAAGGTTCCGTGCTCAAGTCTGTAGACCTCAGGGGCAGGTCCTTCCCCAGCTCCGCCCCGCACGGTGACCCCTGAGTGAGGTGGGTGAGCGTGACCCTCCCGGACAGGCTAGGCAGGACTTGTTCTCCCACGCATCCTCCGGCCCCTCCGTCTGGCCTTCTGGGGACGCGGCTCTCCCAGGAAGGGCAGGCCAGAGAGAGCCCCGAGGAGCTGCCTCTGCAGCCAGCGCAGACCCAGCGACAGACCCCCGGAGACCCCGGCTCTGCCGTAGGGCTCCCCCACAGGCGGGCACAGATTGCCCCACCGCACCACCCTCCCCACGCCCTGCGCATGCCTGGCCCTTTAAGGCACCTCCCCTGTGCCGTATTCACCCCAATAGGCGGGCACATCAATACCGCCACCTGAACCCTCCCACAGCGAACGCGCCTTTACTCAAGTGGAAGCTGCTGGAAATGGGCTCACGCTGGCTGGGTCACAGCCAGCAAGGGAAGGGACAGAGTCACCGCCCCTGCCCACTGTCGGTCAAGGACCGAAAGGCTCCCTCCCTCCTGGCTCAGAGGCAGGCCCTTGGCTTGGTTCATCTCCTCTGGGCCATCGCCCCTTCTGCCTTCCTGGGGACTTGCCTACTCCTGGTCCCCATCCCCAATCCCACCCTGGCCTGGACAAAGGAAAGTGACCCCTAGCTGGTCAAAACGGTCAGGCTGGCCAGCGGCCTGTGGGAGGGGGCGCCCCATAACCCCCCTTCATGTGCTTGTTAACCTGTAAAGTACTCCTTCACTGGGTTATGAGTGGCACTGCCCAGCTGTGGGGCCTGGACACCCTTGCAGCAACCCCCATTTCAGCCAGGGTCAGAGAGGGCCTGGGAAGCCTTGGCCCCCTTCCATTCACCCAGTAAATATCAGGCATTCCCCCCAGGTCAGCTACTCTGCACACCATACTTCCAATCCAGGAACGGCAGGACCCCTGGGAAGGGGGCAGGCTGGGTCCATCCTTCCTAGAGCAGAGGGCACAGGCCGATCAGGTGTCCCACCTGCAAGTGCTGGTGAGGCCCACAGACCAGGAGGGAAACACAGGATGGGGTGTCCCTGGGCAAAGACGATCTTACAACTTCATTTGAGCACCTACTGTGTGCCAGGCCAGGGGTCAGAGCCCTAGGGGATACCAGCACCTACTGTGTGCCAGGCTGGGGGTCAGAGCCCCAGGGGATACCAGCACCTACTGTGTGCCAGGCCGGGGGTCAGAGCCCTAGGGATACCAGCACCTACTGTGTGCCAGGCCAGGGGTCAGAGCCCCAGGGGATACCAGCACTTCCTGTGTGCCAGGCGGGGGGTCAGAGCCCTAGGGGATACCAGCACCTACTGTGTGCCAGGCCAGGGGTCAGAGCCCCAGGGGATACCAGCACCTACTGTGTGCCAGGCCAGGGGTCAGAGCCCCAGGGGATACCAGCACTTCCTATGTGCCAGGCTGGGGGCCAAAGCCCCAGGGTACATCACTACCTACTGTGTGCCAGGCTGGGGGTCAGAGCCCCAGGGAATACCAGTACCTACTGTGTGTCAGGCTGAGGGTCAGAGCCCCAGGGGATATCAGTACTTCCTGTGTGCCAGGCTGGGGGTCAAAGCCCCAGGGTACATCACCACCTACTGTGTGCCAGGCTGAGGGTCAGAGACCCAGGGAACACCAGCACCTACTGTGTGCCAGGCCAGGGGTCAGAGCCCTAGGGGATACCAGCACCTACTGTGTGCCAGGCCGGGGGTCAGAGCCCCAGGGGATACCAGCACTTCCTGTGTGCCAGACCAGGGGTCAGAGCCCCAGGGGATACCAGCACTTACTGTGTGCCAGACCGGGGGTCAGAGCCCCAGCGGATACCAGCACCTACTGTGTGCCAGGCTAGGGGTCAGAGCCCCAGGGTACATCAAGGCAATGAGTGAAGGATAACCCCAATGCCTACACGTCACCTGCCGTGGGTCCACCCTGGCCCAGCTGCTCTCTCTGTATCCATCCACTCAACTGAACTAGTGCAGGACAGAGGTGGTTTCAGAGACAACGAATCACGGTGCTGAGAAAACGAAGCCTCACACCTTGGAAGGGAGGGGCAGAGGCCAGTCTGGAGAGAAGAGTGGGTGGAGGGTGGGCTTGAGAGGTGAGCAACGTGCTGGCTCTGAGGCTTTTGCCAAGGGCCCCGTGGGTCCCTTGGGGCTGGCCAACCAGGCTCGTGTCCTGCACCGTGGGAACAGCCTCTCACTGGCTTCATGACCCAGATAACCTTGGAAATTCTCTTACAGCCCTGCGCCTTCCCAGGCGGCTCCACGTCTTGGGTGTGCAGCGCTTCTTACCTTGACAGCCGATTCCCCAGCTACCTTACTGGACAAAGAACTCGAAGCCAGAGTCCTTGTGTCCCAGACCCAAGTCGCATCTAAGCCCTGGCCTTCGATGGGACGTGACTTCAATCCTGACCACAGAGCGGGTGCCCACTCCCCTCAGCGCAGACACCAGGATAGGCCAACTCTACACCCACAGGCACACAGAAATCCTAGCGTGGGGCAGCTGCAACGCCGAGGACACGTGATCCAAAGTCCAAGTCCTCTGTCCTCAGCCACCACGACTGTTCCCTGGACGAGCTCCATCTGCCCACACAGCTCCCCAGCCACTGAAGGTGACGAGCCACCAAGGCCAGCCGCAGACCTGCACAGAGCTCATCCCCCGGGCCTTTCCCTCGACCCACAGGCTCACGGGGCAACCTCAGCCCCGAAAGCAGCCCTCTGCTCCTCTGACGGCCTCAAGCAGCGCGCCTGGCCCTCGGAGGGGCCACTCAACCCCTCTGCGCCACTCAACCCTGCCCCCACCCCCTGACGGTGCCCCCCTGGCTCCTCTCCACTCCTGAGAGCAGCCAGGCAGTTCTATCCAACCTGTGGACCACTCCCTTCAAATCCAAAAGATGGGGATCCTTTTGGCACGTGCTGTGCGCCCCTGAACAGCCCCCAGCCCCAAGGTTCAGGCCTCACCTATGTAACTCTTCCTAGCTATGGTCGCACACCTGTCCCTGCAGTGAACGGGAAGCGGGGCGGGCACGCCTCCATCACCTTGGGTGAGCTCTCATCCACCTGTGCGCCACCGCACACGCGCACACTCTGGCTTGACCACAGCATCAGCGGGAAGCGAGAGTCCCCCAGACACAGCTGCTGAGAACACCCAACAATCTTCAAACCACTGGCCTGTCACCCAGGTTTCCTTCCCTCCTCCAAGTGCAGCATGTCAGCTGACTGTCACAGTTCAGGAAGCTTCCAGGAAGACAGATTTCAGGGGAGAAACTGACCCCTGGACCTTCTGAGCCCCGTAATGACCATCCTAGAGGGGAGGGGCTGTGGCCAGAATTCCGGAAAGAGCCGGGAACAGACCTTTGGAGACTCAGCTGATCCCTTAGCCCAACTCAGGCCAGCCTGACTCCCGGGTCCAGAAACGAGGGGCTTCTCTCCAGCGTCCAGGACGCACCGCCCACATGGGTTCACATCGGCGTTGCGGCCTCCCCAGGACAGGGCCCAGGACTCCCGGCAGCTGGAGGGCCTCCGCCTGGCCCATCTGCTTTGTCACCATCTCTAAACACAGCTGCAAGACAGACCAGAGAGATGCACCTCCTGCCTGCCCTCCTGGCAGCCGGGCCCTGCCCCACATGTGTGCAGGCAGACAATGGGACCGCAGGCCTGGAGCCCAAGGGG
This sequence comes from Capricornis sumatraensis, assembly GCF_032405125.1. Classification (NCBI taxonomy): domain Eukaryota; kingdom Metazoa; phylum Chordata; class Mammalia; order Artiodactyla; family Bovidae; genus Capricornis; species Capricornis sumatraensis. The sequence continues at coordinate 2,650,312 of NC_091076.1, forward strand.
AGCTGTCCAGATGCCCCCAAACCGCCCACAAGGCCTGGCAAGTTCAAGGAGCGGCGCGGCCTCACACAGCCAGGGAAGTGGGTAAAAGCCACGGGCCGACCACTCTGCCTGCCATTGTTGAGGGCAGGGCTCTGCCGTCTGGGACCTGGCCCACACAGGTCCCCACTCTGGCTGTGACCAGACTGCAGCTGGACCCGGCCTAGGGGCGTACCTGGGGCAGGGGAACCACAGAGGTCAGCCTGTAAAAGGCACCTCGAAGGGGCTCCGGCAGATTATCTCTGGTGCAGAGCGAGTGGCGAGTTGGAAAAACCTCCAAATGGAGAGACAGCGAAAACCCAACCAGCTGCTTGGCCAGGGCCTGGCTCAGCCTACGGTGAGTGGGGGCAGAGGAGCCCACTTCCCCATGGCGGGGCCTGTCCACACGCCCCGGGGGCCACTCAGAACCCTGGTTCCAGGGTCTTCCACAGAAGACTGCCGAGCTGGGTGGGGGTGGGGGTGGGTGGAAGGTTGGTCCGGGCTGTCCCTGGGGGTCCCAGGGGGCAGTGGCTGGCCCCCAGGGCTGCCGGCACCCCGACCCCACATCCCGCCCTCCCCTGATACTCAGGCATCCTCAAGCGCACAGGACCCTCATGCAGGCTCATGTCCCGGGAACTATATCGGGAACAATGTCGGAGGCTCCGAGTCTTCAGGGGCTCAGTGGTCTAGAGAAGGAGGACGCTGGGGACAGCAAAGGTCCTCCCCCGAGCTCAGGCAGGCTCACTGAGGACACAGACCAAGCCCAGAGCTGGGAGGCCAGACCCCAATCCAGACCCCAGGCAAAGGCAGCACGCCCCCTCCCCGCAGACCCTGCCCCTTCAAGACTCCCTGGGTCTGGACTGAGCGGGGACACAGAAACGGCTCCTCCAGGCAGCCTCTTTCAAGCCCCCCAAACTGAGAGCCCGGTTACCCGCCGCGCCTCACGTTCAGCACCACCCGCCCCCCAAGCCGCCCGCGTCTGCGATTGTCCCCGCACCACCCCCGGCTCCCCAAGACCGGCCACTGTCGGGGGCTGCGGGGCTGCGCCCCCGTCCCCCGGGTCCGCAGACTCTGGCACGGGGCTCCCCCGACTCCGCAGCCCGCCCCCCTCCACCCGGCGGCCGGCTGGACGCTCCCGACCCTCCGGGCCGCAGCCCCTCCGGGCCCCTCCCCGCCCGCTCCCCGGCGCCTCCGCAGCCCTGCCGCCCCCTCCCCGCCCGCGGCGCTCCTACCGTGAGAAGCGGGGCGCGCTGGGCCGGGCCGGGCCGGGCCGGGCGCGCGGGGGCTCAGCTGGCGACGCGGCCCGGCTGCAGGAAATGCCAGAAGACTGATCCAACCGCGGGAGCGGAGGGAGGGAGCGCGGGGCGGAGGAGAGGAGGCAGGGCGGAGGGACCGAGGGCGCGGCGGCCGCAAAACCCGGGCGGGATCGCAGTGCGGAGCCGGCGCGCCTCGGACCCCCGCCCCTGCCGGGCTGCGCCCCGCTCCCCCGGCACGCTGTGGGCTCCTTCCCTACCCCAGCCCGCCCCGCGACGGGGGTGCGGACCCTTCCGGAAAAGGGGTGCTGGCGGTGACTGGGGTCAGCCTCCAGGGTGAGGCTGTGGGAGGGCCCGTCGTGGTCACAGATGCTTGCAGACCTCCAGCCCCCGCCTCCCAGCCAGGGAGTGGGGAGACCCCTCTCTTTCTGAGCCCAAGACTCTTAGCGATTCTCCCCCAGGTGGAAGCCACCAGAGCACAAGAGCCCATTGTCCTTGTCCCCCGTGTGTGTTTAGATGGGCCCTGCTTCACACCCACGTTTCTAACAGCATCTCTTTCTCAGCATATATATACATGCATATATATATATATATATTTTTTTTTTTTTTTTTTTTGGCCAGGAACCCGCCTTCTTGTGAATTTCCTCCTGTGTCAGTCTCATCCTTTCTGCCCTCAGAGACCGTTTTAGACCCTGAAACCTTCTTGTACACATAAGAGGCTCTAATTCTGCTAAACAACCCCAGGAGGAGTGGAGGAGGTCAGGGGTCTCCTTCAGCCCTTCCCGGGTGGCACCGGACCTGCTGGGGTCTTCCTCTTACCCTGTCCCACAGGGGCAGACCAGCTGGAGCTGGGCCCACCCACTTCCAGACGTGGCGGACCAGGTAGGGTTTCCAGACTCTCAGTCGCTCCCTTCCAAGGGGCAGGACTGACCCTCGGCTGAGCCCCGGCACCCTGTGTTGCTGGAGCATTTCCTGAACCTGGTGGTCAGAGGGAAGCAGCTTGACTGCCTGGCGGAGCTGGGGAGCTGCCCAGAGAGGCCCCTTCAGGCCCTTTGAGTTGGAGCAGGCTTGCAGGGGAGCGGCTGCAGGACTTCCTACCAGAGCTCTGCCCCAACCAGCCAGGTGGGTGGCCTCGGACCAAACAGGCTTCCAGCCTCATTATCATGGCCACCCCCTCCGGCCAGGGGTGGTTCCCCCAGGGCATCAAAGCACGGTGGGTGAAGGGGTGGGGTGTGCTGCCTCGCAGGCGGGTCTGGCCTCACCCCCAGGACGCGTCCCACCCCACCGTCACCTTGCGAGGCCTCTGGATGCAGAGCTGCTCAGACAAGATGCTCAGGGCCATGGTGGGACCCCTCCGCCCCGTCAGGGGGTGGGATCTGCTCCGCACACACCAGCGAGGAGACCAGCCTGGAGGCTCTTCTCAGCTTCTGCCTGGGGCTGGGTGCGGCTGCCGGCAGCCTGGCCAATGGCTGGTTGTCAGGGCCAACCCACAGGGAATGGAGGAAGAAAACAAAGCCGCCGTCCCCTGGGGTGGAGGTCTCAGGGGCCCAAAGTAGGGAGAGTCTCCAGTCACTGTGATGCTGGCCGCTTGAAGCCAGCTCGCGTTTATGAAACGACACCCCTGAGGTCAAAGGGGCACCTGGCCAAGTGTAGGGCAGAGAAGCCGGGGCGGGGGTAGGGGGGTGGGGGCTGGCTGCAGTGGCCGTGGGGCCGCACCGGGGGGGGCTTCACATCCAGGAGCTGCTGTGCTGCTCTGCGCCTTGGTCTCCTCACCTGTCATGAAGGCCAGGACTCCGTGAGTCCCCGAGGAAGCAACAGGCCCTTCGAGTGAACCCAGATGAAGTGGCTGACGGGTCTCTGAAGAGCAGCCCCGGTTCTGAGTTTAGGACATCTCCCGTGATCTGCCTGGGAGAGGGAAGATCTCTTTAAAGGCCCCTTACAGGTACAGAGAAGGCGATGGCAGCCCACTCCAGTACTCTTGCCTGGAAAATCCCACGGACAGAGGAGCCTGGTGGGCTGCAGTCCATGGGGTCGCTGACGGTCAGACACGACTGAGCAACTTCACTTTCACTTTTCACTTTCATGCATTGGAGAAGGCAATGGCAACCCACTCCAGTGTTCTTGCCTGGAGAATCCCAGGGACGGGGGAGCCTGGTGGGCTGCCGTCTATGGGGTCGCACAGAGTCGGACACGACTGAAGCGACTTAGCAGCAGCAGCAGCAGCAGGTACGGAGGACTTCACTGTTTCTCAGGTGAATACAGTTTAAAGTTAAGACAGTTTCCATCCAGTCTTCAGCTGGGCGCATTTTGCCTTCCTCCTCGAGGCGACCTCGGGAGGTGTCCGGAGACACCCTTGCTTGTCACAGCTGAGGGTGCTCCTGGACTCCAGTCAGGGGAGGCCGGGGGGCCAGCAAACGCCCATCACACCCAGGAGAGAGACCCACGGTGGGAAGAGTCCGGCCCCAAACGTCAGCCATGCCAAGGCCGAGACACCCTGCTCTCGAGGGGGTGTGCTTGTCACCCTTGGGGTCGCTCCTTAGTTCTGGGTGGTCCACCCATGGGGGTTGCAGGTAGACCCCCACCCTGTCCCCAGTGCCATGCCAAAGGGCTCTAGATGATGACTCCAACCCTCCCCCCAGTTCTAGAAGGCAGGTCCTGACAGGCTCCAGCTTACAGGCGGGGAAACAGAGGCACAGAGCTGTCAAAAGGTCTCCAGGCTCTTGCTCCCCACAGCCCGGTCCAGAGCTGTCCCTGAGCCTCTGAGCTCCACACCCCCCTACCCCACCCCCGCTGATGAAGAAGACCACAGGCTCAGAGGGAAACCCCTGGGGGCCCCCGCCCCTTCACTTAATTGGCTGCCTCACCGGGCAGGGTAGAGCAGCCAGGACACTTAGGAACAGGGGTGTCTGACAGGGTGCCTCCCAGGTGGGCTGCGGAGGGAGCTGGTTGGGCTGGCGCCCCAGAAGAGGCCTGAGCCAGGTAGGTGCCGGGTGCTTTCACACCTGCTGAGCGCCAGAGGCAGCAGTGACTGTTTCCCCATTTCCCAGGTAAGGAGAATAAGGCCCAGGTATAAGGGGTGCAGCTGGGTCCCCGCCTCCTCCCTGGGCCCGGGGCACCAGCGGAGTGGCCCAGGGGATGGGCCAGGACAGGCCAACCTGGGCCCGCTCTCTCCTGCTGACCCCAGAGCAGATCCATCCCTCACATGTGGCCTGTGGACTTTGCTGGACACTCAGGGGCAGCTCAGAGCCTCTTTGCTAGGAGACCCTCAGCTCCTGAGCCTCAGTTTCCTCGCTTGTGCAGTGGGGCTGAGGTGACTCCCTCCCGAGGGGTACCTGAGGCCCCAGCGTGGTCTCCACAGCCCAGCAGGCCATCGTAAGAACACCTGCGGCATCGATCGCTGGCTTGCCAGACGCCGGGCACTGTGCCTTCACTTTCTGGGCATGCCAGGTTGCAACCTCTCCTCTGCCTGGAGACGAGGGTTGCCATCCCCACCCTGTCGAGGCTAAGTGACCGGCTCCAGGCCAGGCAGCTGGGGAGCGGCCTGAAAGGGAACGTGTTAGTTGTTCCTGGCCTGTAGCCCACCAGGCTCCTCTGCCCATGGGATTCTCCAGACAAGAATACTGGGAGTGTGTAGCCGTTCCCTTCTCCAGGGGATCTTCCCAACCCAGGGATCAAACCTGGGTCTCCTGCATTGCAGGCGGAGTCTTTACTAGCTGAGCCACCAGGGAAGCCCCAGGAGCGGCCTAGGCAGGGCTGAACGCCGGGAGGTCTAGCTGGGATGCGGGAGGCCGGCTGTCCGTGCCCCTCCTTGGGGCTGGGCGTGCCGAGAGGGGTCATCCTCCAGCCGCGTCCCTGTGGCCTCAGCTCCCGCGCATCCCCATGCCTGTCCCTCCCGCTCTGTCCCGGGAGACACTGTCTTCCTGAGAGGGTGTCTTCATGGGCTGAGTCACCGAGCCAGGTGTGGGGGCTGGGAGGGACTGCTCTCCGCTCTTTCTTAGGGAAACCTGTGAAATTCAGCTGGAGAAGCTCCGCTGGGCATTCTGAGTCATGTAGGCACTGGGCCCGGGCTTCCTGCGCCGGCCTGGCCTGGATGGCTCCCTCTCCGTCTCTCTTTCCCTCTCTGTGTCTCTGTCTCTCTCTCTCACATACACACACCCGTCCTTCAGGAGGACACATTCAAACCCCAGTACGTGTTCTACCTGGAAGGACAGGAAGGTGTTATTTACCAAGACCCTCAGGGACTCCTCAGGAAGCTCCAGAGGCTGTGTGTAGGGTGCGCGGTGCTGGATGCCGCTGGACACGGCCGTGTGCCCGCGCTCAGACCTCCCTGTGGTCACAGGGGGGAAATCTGGGCTGGCAGACTCTGCCTCAGGCCCTCCTGTGTTGACGGAGGTGGGCACTGCCGTGAGGGGGGGCGGGCACACGCCTGGGGAATGCCTGAGGTCCCCGAGCGGGACAGAGTCCACCGCACGTGTGGACAGAGAATGTCACCCGCTGTATCATCCGCAGCCAGAGGACGTTGCGGCCACCAGGCCGCTCGCTGCTGTAACTGTCCTGTCACCCCACGGGGACCCAGGATGGAGAAAGCAGGATCCTGGCCCCAGACAGCCGAGGGTTAGTCAACGGAACGGCTCCAGTGTGCCCAGACTCTTGCACCTTCCCGTACACAGAAAACTGCTAAATTCCTTAACTTGAGACGTCTAATTTTTTTTTTTTAATTAGCAGCAACCTTTTGATGTTCTGATTGCTTGGTTTTTGTTACAAAACTCCTATATATCCCGGCTAATCCCTTAACTCTTCAGAGCAGTTTCTCTGAGCAGTCTGAGAGTTTGGCCCCCAGGCTTAAGTCCTTAGCAGGTCTGCGTGTTCCAGTCTCGAATTCTCCTCTCCTTTATCCTATAAACTTCCCTGGTGGCTCAGACGGTAAAGGATCGGCCTGCAATGTGGGAGAGCCAGGTTCATTCCCTGGGTCTGGAAGATCCCCTGGAGAAGGAAACAGCCACCCACTCCAGTACTCTTGCCTGAAGAATCCCATGAACAGAGGAACCTGGCGGATGACAGGCCACGTGACACGGAGTCAGACGTGACTGAGCAGCTAACACCCTGCCTACTTTTGGGCTTCCCTGGTGGCTCAGATGGCAAAGAATCTGCCTGCAATGCAGGAGACCTGGGTTCGATCCCTGGGTCTGGAAAGGTCCCTTGGAGAAGGAAATGGCTACCTACTCCAGCGTTCGTGCCTAGAGAATCCAAGGACAGAGGTGTCCACGGGGTTGCAGAGAGTCGGACATGACTGAGTGACTAACACTTTTACCTATAAGGATACAGGCATTGGATTTAGGGCCTTCCGGGATAATCCAGGATTTCTTAGGGAAGTAACTTAATTACGTCTGTCCAGGCCCCGTGCCAAATGAAACACAGTGCTTGGACCTCCCTGGTGGACCAGTGGTTAAGCATCAGCTTGCCAGTACAGGCAACGTGAGTTTGACCCCTGCTCTGGAAATGTTCCACGTGCCACAGGACACCTAAGCCCGTGTGCCCCAGCTACTGAGCCCACACCCTAGAGCCCACGCTCTGCAACACGAGAGGCCACCGCAGCGAGAAGCCTGGGCCCCGTGACTAGAGAGTAGGCCCCCACTCACGGCAACGAGAGAGACCTCGCGCACAGCAGGGAAGTCCCAGGGCAGCCAAAAAATGCTCCTAACAAAACCCCAACTCTCTGCTTTCACATCATGCTCTTTTTCCACTCTTCACTGGCTCCTTCTCACGCTCCCCCCACCCTCGCGTCCTTCCAGCCGCTGACACAGTCCTCTACTTCTGCGCGTCCCGGTCTTGAATTCTCCTCTCCTTTCTCCTGTAAGGATACAGTCATTGGATTTAGGGCCCTCCAGGATAATCCACAGAGAGGGCAATGGCAACCCACTCCAATACTCTTGCCTGGAAAATCCCACGGATGGAGGAGCCTGGTGGGCTGCAGTCCATGGGGTCGCTAAGAGTCGGACACGACTGAGCGACTTCACTTTCACGCATTGGAGAAGGAAATGGCAGCCCACTCCAGTGTTCTTGCCTGGAGAATCCCAGGGACGGCAGAGCCTGGTGGGCTGCCGTCTATGGGGTCGCACAGAGTCAGACACGACTGAAGCGACTTAGCAGCAGCAGCAGCAGCAGGATAATGCAGGATTTTGTATGAAGTCCTCAATTACATCTGCAAAGAACCTTTGTGCAGGTAAGCTCACACTCAGAGGCACGGGTTTGGACATGAGACCACTCTGAGACCGCTGGCCAGACCCAGCCCCGCAAGTCTGCAGGGCACCCCTCCTGGGCAGGTTTCCGCGTCTTGAAATGAAAGGTCAGCGTGGCTGGCTCCACGCTTAGCTTCCTGCTGGCGGATCCTACCGTGGGACTTTTCTTTTGCTTCTGTGGCAGCAGGCAGCAGCCCCAAGCCCTCCTCCAGACATCAGAAGGGAGGACGTGCCACAGTCCTTGCGGTCCTCCCAAAGTCGGGCTGGAGAATGCCAGCCCTCAGCCCCGGCATGGATTTGGGGGACACATCTTTGGGGAACGTGACTCACCTCTTGCAGCAGGGACCCCGGGCATCCTGTATCTGCTTTCGCGTTGAAGACCGGCATTCTGCTTCACTGAGCCAGGCCCACGTTGGCTGAACTTCTTTCCTGTGGTAAATGCTTTTGTTCTGAGTCTTCATTTGAGGACACAGCCTCAGGGTCCTGAAAGCCAGGGACTAGAGCTGATCCGGGCTTTGTCCTTTCTCCTCTCAGCCCCAAGTGAGAAGTCTGTCTTTGTTCTCAGTTACAGAGGATGGGAGGGCAGCAAGGGCTTCCCCCCTACCCCCACTGACACAGAAGCCCTGAGTCCTGGCGGGGAGCTGCCTCTGGGGCTGGTGATCTCCCGCCAGCCTGGAGCGTTCCGACATTCCGAGACGCGGGCTTCTGGCAAGCTCACGCTGGGGCTGAGGGCTGGCATCTCCAGCCCGACTTTGGGAGGACCGCAAGGACTGCACACGTCCCCCCTTCTGATGTCTGGAGGAGGGCTTGGGGCTGCTCCCTGGTGCCACAGAAGCAAAAGATCTGCCTGCGGGAAGCTGTGCGTGGAGTCAGCCACGCTAACCTTTCATTTCAAGACGCGGAAACCTGCCCAGCAGGGATGCCCTGCACACTTGCAGGGCTGGGTCTGGCCAGCGGTCTCAGGCCCTTCTCCCACTCACTGGCCACTGCCACCCAGTCCCTCTCCTATGGGCTGGGTAGGGTCAGCAGGCAGAATTTGGAGAAGCCCAGCAACATTGTGTACAGGGGACCGAGGACTGGAGGTGGGAAGGTCATCACCCAGGTCACGTGTGAGTCCACACCGAAGCGAGCTGGGGCTCCAGGCATTTCTGTCGCCCCTGCAGGAACGCAGGGGCAACGGAAGCGGAGAACGTTCCGCTAGATTTGGAGGACCTAGAGCAGCACTTCTCAAAGTGTGAACTTGGTAACCTGTTGGGTCCTGAGACTGTTTTAGGGTCCAAGACATGAAAACCACTTTCCCAAAATACGAGGATGCTATTTTCATTTTTCACTTTCTTCTTTCACAACTTAACAGTGGAGCTTTCTGGAGGCTATGTTGAGACTGCAATAGAAGCAACACAGGAGCAGGTGTGAGACTCCAAGCGGCTTCTGTTAAGCCAGACGTTAAAAAGACTCTCAAAAAAAAATGTGAAATAAGACTGCTTTTCTCACTCACTAGTTATATTTTGGAATAGATAACTGGTTTTCATACATAATGTGTTATTTGTGCTATCAACATAATGGGCTCATCATTCTTCTTTTTAAAGGATAAGTAAATGAATATTTTTTAAAGCTCAGAGTAAATATTGATGAACTAACCTACAGAAACAAATCACTGTGATCCTCAATAATTTCTTTTTTAATGAAAAGAATCTTGAGACTAAAAGTTTTGAAAACCACTGACGCAGAGGATGACAGAAGCTGGAGTCACGATTCCAGGAAGAGCTGGGGCTTTGGAGTCAGAACAGGGTATGAATCCCGGCTTTGCCACCCTCATTCATTTGTCCACTACCATCGTCATTGGCATCACCATGGGCACCAGTGCCAACATCATCACCCCCACCACCACCACCACCGCCGCCACCACCGCCACCATTGCCGTGATTACCATCTACCCTTGGCTGAGCGTCTACTATCCTCCAGACACTGTATTAAGTGGTTTATAGTCATCATCTCCACTTGCCAGAGACCTTTATGAAGCAGGTGTTATTATCCATATTTACAAGTGAGAACACTGATGTTTTTGAAAAATTAAACAAAATCACCTGGCAGAGCGGGCTCTGAACTCCAGTCTGTTTGGCTCCATAGACCCTCTGGGAAGTTGCTCAAGCTTGCTTCGTCCCCATTTGCTAGCTGTTAGCTGGGAACGTTACTAATAATACTAGTTGCCGTTGCTGACGACCCGCTACGCCCCGGCACGCCCACATCATCGTCGTCCTGGCTGTCATGCAGGGCCGGCACTGAGGTAGCGTCCATCCTGGCGCAGGTGAGTTCGCAGGTAAAAGCACTGCCCCAGTGCCTGCACAGGGCAGTACCCGGTGAAGGGTCGCCCCCAGCGGCATGGCCTCCCTTCACAGTGTGGGGCCGCGGCTGCCGGGACCAGGACTTTGTGCAGGGGGCGGCAGAGATGGGCGCGGCCTCCACCACCACTCAGCTCTGCCTCCTGGACTCGGGATCCTCCGGGGCCCCCTCTGTTCCTCCTCTCCCTCACTGAATATTGATGGCGCCTCTCTTAAGTGCTATAATAGTATTCCAGGCACAGGAGAGTCAGCTGAGAACAGGAAAGCGAGGCTCCTGCCTGCACGTTGCTCACAATCAAAGGCAGAAAACAAGTGCCCGAAGGCAGCCCCTGCTCTGACCCACGCGGCGAAGGACAGGTCGAAGGACAGGCGAACTGCGCAAGGGGCTGGGAGGAGCCACAGGATGCCGGGGCTCTCCGGAGGCGGTGGCTAGGGAGAGCTTTCTGAGAATGGGGCTGACCTCTGAGCAGAAACCTGTGTGAAGCGAAGGGGCGAGCCCTGGCACCTCAGGGCTGACCATCTTCCAGGCAGAGGAACAGCAGGTGCCCAGGCACGGGCTTGGTGTGTTCACATGCTGGCAGAGGTCAGTGGAGAAGGGGCGCCAGGGGAGGCCGTGGAGACTGGCGCCCTATCCCCTCACCCCACGCGTGACTTTCCGTGCCACGTGTGGAGTTTCACGTTCATGGTGATGGAGACCACATTGGGCGGGGCGAGGTGGGGGGAGTTGCTGGTTTCTAAGAAAGGAATGTTATGACCTTGTTAAAAAATATATTTCTCTGGCTTCAGAGGTTCAAGAATGGAGGCAAGGTGCATTTTAGAAAGATTTCATGTGGTCCAGACTTACTTTAGGATAGTAGAGGCGAAGTTGGGAGCAGCGGGCAGATTCAGGTATATTTGGAAAAAAAGAAAAAATGATATCCACCCAAGCCTGTGTCTTAGCCAGCTTGGGCTACGATAGCAAAATACCACAGGTGATGTGGCTTCTGAACAAATTCACTTATCACAGTCTGGAGGTTCGAAGATTGAGATTAGGGTACCAGCGCAATGGGGGTCAAGGGAGAGCTGCCTTCCTGGGGTCCAGACTGCCACCTTCTGTTTGCATCTTCACAAGGCTGAGAGAGAGAGGGTGGGGGGAGAGACAGTGAGAGAGAGAGTGAGACAGAGAGAGAGAGAAAGAGGGGGAGAGAGAGAGTAAGAGAGACAGTGAGACAGAGAGAGAAAGAGAGAAAGAGAGAGAGAGTGAAAGAGAGAGAGAAACAGAGAGAGGGACAGAGAGAGAGGGAAAGAGAGAGAGAGGGAGAGAGAGAGAGAGTGAGACAGAGAGAAAGAGACAGAGAGGGGGGAAGAGAGAGAGTAAGAGAGACAGTGAGACAGAGAGAGAGAGAAAGAGAGAGGGAGAGAGAGAGATAGTGAGACAGAGAGAGAGAGACAGAGAGAGAGACAGAGGGGGGGGAGAGAGAGAGTAAGAGAGACAGTGAGACAGAGAGAGAGAAAGAGAGAGAGAGAGAGAGATAGTGAGACAGAGAGAGAGGGAGAGAGAGAGATAGTGAGACAGAGAGAGAGAGACAGAGAGAGAGACGGGGGGGGGAGAGAGAGAGTAAGAGAGACAGTGAGACAGAGAGAGACAGAGACAGAGAGTGAGAGAGAGACAGAGAGAGACAGAGACACAGACAGAGAGAGTGAGAGTGAGAGAGACAGCGAGAGAGACAGAGAGACACACAGAGAGAGAGAATGAGAGAGAGAGGGACAGAGAGAGAGAGACAGAAAGAGAGAGAGGGACAGAGAGAGAAAGAAAGAGACACAGAGAGAGGGACAGAGAGAGAGAGAGAGACAGAGACAGAGAAAGAGAGAGACAGAGAGAGAGAGAGAGAGAGAGAGACAGTGAGACAGAGAGAGAAAGAGAGAGAGAGGGACAGAGACAGAGACAGAGAGAGATAGAGTGAAAGAGAGAGAGACAGAGAGACAGAGAGACAGAGAGAGAGAGACAGAGAGAGTAAGAGAGAGAGCTCCCTGAGGTCTTTTTTATAAAGACACTAATCTCACTCATACGGGCTCCACCCTCATGACTTAATCACCTCTCCTCCTTCTAAACCACCACATGGGGATTAAGGTTTCAACACATGAACTTGGGAGGACATAAACATTCAGATCCCCTAGAGAAGGAAATGGCAGCCCATTCCGATATTCTTGCCTGGAAAATTCCATGAACAGAGAAGCCCTGCACGCTACGGTCCGTAGGGTCGCAAAGAGCTGGACACGACTGCACGCACGCACACACACACTCAGTTCACAACAGAGGTTTCCAAGCAACGGCAGTTACTCAGCAAGGGCTGGGGTAGGAGTCAGGGTTCTAGCGGACGCTGCCCCCAGGCTAGGTGATGTTGGCCTTTTGGCGCTTCAGCATGCCCCCATCCTTAGATGGTAACACACCTCCCAGCCCTCAAAGGAGTGCTGAGACTCCAGACAGGTAGCAGGGAAACACATTTTCCTTTTGGAACCACATCAGCTTCTGCGGTGTGGTCAGACAACCCTCATGGCCCTTGGGGTCAGACATGAGCTCTTTGAGGTCAGAGTTGACCTCCTCCCCAGCAGGTCTCCCTTCAGCTCGCTCCAGGTAGATGCCTCGCAGATGAGTGAAACCACGAACTCTCAAACACACAGATGCAATAATCCTCAACAAACTATTAGAAAATCCAGTCTAGCAATACACAACACTGTCAACAGGGAGTTATCACAGAAATGCAAGGCTGGTTCAACACCAGAAAATCAATCAGTGGAATTCACTATAGCAACAGGCCAAAGCAAGAACATACAACCATCACAGTGGACGCAGGAAAAGCGACCTTCATGGAGGCAGACTTGAAGTTTCCGGCCAGGTTGGGAACAAAGCAGAGAGGTCCACTCTCTCCAGGCCTGCTTAACAGCATACCGGAATCCCAGCCAGGGCAGTAAGATGATCAACACACAGACTGACTTTGAAATGTTGAACAACAAGTTTCTACTGTATAGCACAGGGAACTATATTCGATTTTCTATAAAAAACCATAATGGAAAAGAATATATATATAAATTTAACTGAATCTTGTTATTGTACAGCAGAAATTAACACAACATTGAAGATCAACCCTATTTCAATAACACATTTAAAATAAATACATAAAAGACAAAGGGACAGCCTTTTCTACAAATGGTGCTGGGAAACTGATCTCCACAAGGGAAAGAGTGAAGTTGGACCCTTAGCTCACACCATATACAAAATTAATGCAAAAATGGGTTAAAGACTTAAGCGTCATAGCTAAAGCTATAAAACTCTTGGAAGAAGGGAGGTGGGAGGGGGCTTCATGATGGGGACACATGCACACCCAGGGCTGATTCATGTCAATGTATGGCAGAAACCGCCACAATATTCTAAAGTAATTAACCTCCAATTAAAATAAATAAATTCAAAAAAACCACTCAACCTAGGGAAGTCCCCATTCTTTTGTTTTCATGGGGAAATGAAATGTTTTCCATTATTCATGATACTTAAAAAATACAGATCATCTGCTGTGTAAATCTTTACTTTTCTGAATGTTATCCACGATGTCTTGAAACGATCTGCTCATATCAGATTTTACCCACAAAGTAAGTGCTTGTGAAATAACCTGCAGTCTTTGATGACTATAAAGTTAAAATAATGTTAATGACATACTGAACCTAAAATCAAATAGTGGAATATTAAAATCAACACAAATAAAAGCTTCAGATTAAAAAAAAAGAAAAAAACTCTTGGAAGAAAATGGGAAAAGGTTCATGACTCTGGGCTTGATTTCTTGGATGGGACACCAAAGGCATGGACATGAAAAGAAAAAACAAAATAGACTAGATTCATCAAAATTAAAGATTTTGTGCATTTAAGGACACTGTCAACAGACTGAAAACGCAACCCAAGGGATGGGAGAAAATATTTGCAAATTGTATCAGAGAAGGAAAAAATCTGTCTACAATACACGGGAGCTGGGTTTGATCCTTGGGTCAGAAAGATCCTCTGGAGATGGAAATGGCAATCCACTCCAGTATTCTTGCCAGGAGAATCCCATGGGCAGAAGAGCCTGGCACGCTGCAGCTCATGGGGTCGCAGATTCGTACACAACTGAGTGACTTTCATTTTCACAAGGAATTAATATCTAGAATAGATTAGAAAGAAAACCTCCTACAATTCAGCCAGAACAACTTGATTAAAAAATAGGCAAAGGATTTAAATAGATATTTATCCAGAGAAGACATGCCAGTGGTGAAAGGCCATAGGAAAGATGCTCCACACCGCTAGTCATTAGGGAAACGCGTGTCCAGACCACACAGGACGCCCTGGAACGCATGGTGCTTGTAACCATCGAGGCCAAACCTTCGCCCACTCAGGTGTTCATCTTCCGTTCATGGGTTCTTTGTTCAATACACACTTAGGAGTGAGACCCAACTGCGTCCTCAAGGTGCTCTCAGGCTGGGGGAGATGGGGAAGAAAAGATGTCCCAACAGCCAACTGTGATGGCTGATTTTCTGTGTCATCTTGACTGGGCTGAGGGCTGCTCAGATAGCTGGATGAATAGACACATCTCTGTGATGTAAGACACGATTTCTGGGCGTGTCTGGGAAGTGTTTCTGGAAGACATTAGCATTTTAGGACATTTATTTATTTGGCTGCACCCCGTCTTCGTTGAGGCACACAGGAATTTTCATAGAGGCATGCAGGATTTTTAATTGCAGGCACTTGGGATCTAGTTCTCTGACCAGGGATCAAACCCAGGCCCTCCGCACAGGAAATGCAGTCTTAGCCACTGGACCCCCCCAGGGAAGTCCAAGAGACCAGCCTTTGATTCTCCACTGAGTGAAGACTTGTTGTTGTGTCCTGTCAGACTCCTTGTGACCCCAGGGACTACAGCACGCCAGGCTTCCCTGTCCTTCATGATCTCCTGGAGTTTGCTCACACTCATGTCCATTGACTCAGTGATGCCATCCAACCATCCCATCCTCTGTCGCCCCTTCTCCTCCTGCCCTCAATCTTTCCCAGCACTGGGGTCTTGTCCAGTGAGTCAGTTCTTCACATCAGGTGGCCAGAGGATTGGAGCTTCAGCTTGGCATCAGTCCTTCCAATGAATATTCAGGGTTGGTTTCCTTTAGGATTGCCTGGCTTGATCTCCTTGCGGTCCAAGGGACTCTCAAGAGTCTTTCTTTCTGGAGCTATTTCTCTGCTCTTCCCCAGTAGCATGGCCCTCACCAATTTGGGGGGCGTCATTCAATCCAAAGTTTGAGGATAGGTGGATCCACTCTCTTCTTGGGCTGGGATGTCATCTTCTGCCCTCGGACATGGGACCCGCTGGTTCACTGGCCTTCAGACTCAGGCTGAACTGCGTCACTGCAGTGGACAGTGGAGAACTTGGCCTCTGTGACTGTGTGAGCCGATTCCTAGTCGGTCTCTTTGTATGTGGGTCTACACACATTCCTCTGCTTCCGTTTCTCCAGGGAGCCCACAGCATAGCGAGGGTGCGGGGGAGCCTGCGGGGGAGCCAGCAGGGCCTTCCTGTGGGGCGAGGGGGTCGGCTCCCCGGGAGGTGGTCACCAGAGCCAGGGGCCTCCCTGCACGGATCCCAGGCCTGGGTAGGGCTGGGGGGTCTGGCAGGGTGTTCCTCTGCAAGGTCCTCTGAGGGCACACGGAGGAGACCGGGAGCCGGGCTGGGCTCTGTCCCTGGCCTCACAGCTGAGTCTGACAACACCCTGTGTGTCTGCCATGGCCTCCTCTGCTGTCGCCCTGTCTGATCAATCGCATTTAGCTCCAGGGGGTCAGCGGTTCTGTCCTGTCACTGGACAAGGGCTGCTGAACCGGGCAGTGCCACTCATCTTGGTGGAGGTGGGGTGGGCTATGAAATTCAATTAAAATGCTAACTACCTCTGGCCCCAGAGAGCCTGATGGCACAGCCCGAGGTCCCCAAGAGTTCAGCTCCTGGAGGCCCCAAAGGCAGCGTCCACACCCAGGCTGCCTCTTAGGGTCTCTCTCTCTCCCCTTCTAGCATCCCCATCCCCACAGAGGGGAGGGCCACGGATGCCCCGGGCCGCTGGGCCATCCCTGGATTCCCATTGCTGCCCAGAGCTGATGCGAGGTCGAGTCTATGGGAATGACAAGGCCTGGGGGGCAGGAAGGACTGGCCTCTTACTGAGAGCATCCTGCAGTGAAAGGCAATTTTTGGAGTAGACGATGGATTTGCAAAATAATGGGCAGGAACTTCCCTGGTGGGTCAGTGGCTGGGACTCCCTGCCCCCAGTGCAGGGGGTTTGATCCCTGGTCAGGGAACTAGATCCCTCGTGCTGCTACTAAAGCCCAGCACAGCCACACAAATACATAAATATTAAGAAAGTAACAGGCAAACCACACAGAAAATTAGCTCATCTGCTCCATTAGTGGTGGAAAACTGCTGGGCATATTCATCAAAGAGCAGAGACAGGGCTGGGATGGGCCAGGTGGGCAGGTTGGGGGTCCACCCTCTTGTTTTAGCTAAAAGAGCTCCAATTTTAATCACTGTAAGTATTGGAAAGTTTCTGCACCTTGTTAGATGTGATGCTTTATTACAAGCAACTGTGATCAGCGGTGGGGGCACTACTGGGGGTCCTTGCACACCCGTCTTGGTAAATATTTACACATGGGCAGAGGGCTGGTGGGCAGCTGTGTCCATCCATCGACATGGCTTCCTGGGAAGGGCTGATGCCCACCGGTAACCAGACGGGCTCGCATGCGGGGTTGTAGAGATGCAACCTCAGTTATAAGGATCTGGGGGCCCACCGGCACACAGCCACCAAATGCAGACTCCAGTGTCCCTGGGGGGAGCCACCGGCTTGTGGAGGGGACCAGGATGTCAGCACTTTTGGCTTCCAGGTCATCCTTACGTGTATTCAACCTGAGGTCCAGGGCGCCAGAGGGCAGCTGACCAGAAAGGGAAGGCTCTGGAAGGAGGTGCCCTGCAGAGGGGTGGCTCCGAGAGAGGAAGGGAGCAGGCCTGGTAGGTGGGCAGGACTGTTCAGGAACCAGCAACTTCTAGGAGGAAGCCAAGGGGTGTGAGTGTGGAGCTCCACGCCAGGGCTGGTTTGCACGTGAGCCAAGCACATCCAGGAAAGAAGAATTAAACAACGGAAGGGCACGTCCCTCAGCCCGGCGTGTGCCTGGCACCCTCCCTCCACAGGGACACACGGCCCCCAGCCTGCACCGAGTCTACTAGGAAAGCCCGCTCCTTCAGCCCCCTTTGGCTCCAGCCTCACTCCTCCTAGAAGCCCTCCCGGACATCCCTCGGCTCAGTCAACTTCCCCTTAGCCTCCTTGGAGCTGAGCCCATGTGGCTGTGAGCCCCAAGGAGGCAGCTGTCTGTCTGTCTGGGTTTGTCCGTCAGGATCCAGCAGACTCGGGAAGAGTGGAGGGGACCCCAGTGTCCCAGGGTTTTTACCTTCTTTCTCTGGGTAGGGAGGTTTTGTTCTGTGTGTCCACACCTGCTGTGTAAATATCAATCTGCTCTCCGTGGGTGGGGGGGTGGGGGGGGGTGGGGAGAGGGATGACATGGGAGGGGGGACCTCTGCATGCCTGGCTGGGCCGCATGCCCCTGGTGCCTGCCTCCCCGGTGGTCTCCCCTCCTCAGTCCATAGCTCGGCAGCTGGTGGGGTCTTTGGACCTTAAGCAAGGGGGTGCGAGGAGGCGGGCCGTGGCGGGGTGGTGGCCGACGTGGGGATGGACCCGGCTGTTCCTTGCAGTCCCCCGACCCCCACGGCTGTTTCTGCCCCCTCCTCCTTGTCTTCAGCTAGTTCTCCAAGCCAGGTCTCCAGTCTCCTGTGCTCTGGGAGCTCCCACCTCCCTCCATAGAGCCCCTCCCCTAACAGCCTCAGCCATTCTGGAAGCCCGACCCAGACGGGCCCACCCCGACTCCGAGGGAGAAGGTCTCCCTCCCACCCCCAGGGATTCTGTTAAGTTGGTGGTGAGGCAAGAAGGGTCCAGGCCTGGGGAGTTTTACAAGCATCCCAAGTGAGGCCACTGCACAGTGGGGTGGAGAACTTCAGGGAAGAATGGGGTCCCTTGGGGCAGTCCCTGAAGGAAAGTTATTACAAGGCTCAAAATAGCCTGGAATTAAAACTCCCCTCCAGGTCCTCCCCATTATTCTATGCAAAACAAAGAACTCTCTCACCCGAAGGAAAAAAAAAAAAGGACATTAAGGTTGATTAGCCCAGCTCCCAGAAGGTCCAGCCTCTGGCCGATCTCTAGAATTCCTTGTCCCAGCCATTTAAGAGACAACTACTCCGAACAACCTTGGAGAAAAACAGGCCCCCTTCAGACAGTAGCTTTCCATATATATGTCTATATATACTCACTCTGGTTCCCAATAGGAAAAGGA
Organism: Capricornis sumatraensis; assembly: GCF_032405125.1. Classification (NCBI taxonomy): domain Eukaryota; kingdom Metazoa; phylum Chordata; class Mammalia; order Artiodactyla; family Bovidae; genus Capricornis; species Capricornis sumatraensis. The sequence continues at coordinate 2,668,559 of NC_091076.1, forward strand.
GTACGTCAAGGCTGCATATTGTCACCCTGCTTATTTAACTTATATGCAGACTACTTTATGAGAAACGCTGGGCTGGAAGAAGCACAAGCTGGAATCAAGATTGCCGGGAGAAATATCAATAACCTCAGATATGCAGATGACACCACCCTGATGGCAGAAAGTGAAGAGGAACTAAAAAGCCTCTTGATGAAAGCGAAAGAGGAGAGTGAAAAAGTTGGCTTAAAGCTCAACATTCAGAAAATGAAGATCATGGCATCTGGTCCCATCACTTCATGGGAAATAGATGGGGAAACAGTGGAAACAGTGTCAGACTTTATTTTTTTGGGCTCCAAAATCACTGCAGATGGTGACTGCAGCCATGAAATTAAAAGATGCTTACTCATTGGAAGAAAAGTTATGACCAACCTAGACAGCATATTCAAAAGCAGAGGCATTACTTTGCCAACAAGGTCCATCTTGTCAAGGCTATGGTTTTTCCAGTGGTCATGTATGGATGTGAGAGTTGGACTGTGAAGAAAGCTGAGCGCCAAAGAATTGATGCTTTTGAACTGTGGTGTTGGAGAAAACTCTTGAAGAGTCCCTTGGACTGCAAGGAGATCCAACCAGTCATTCTGAGGGAGATCAGCCCTGAGATTTCTTTGGAGGGAATGATGCTGAAGCTGAAACTCTAGTACTTTGACCACCTCATGCGAAGAGTTGACTCACTGGAAAAGGCTCTGATGCTGGGAGGGATTGAGGGCAGGATGAGATGGCTGGATGGCATCACTGACTCGATGGGCGTGAGTCTGAGTGAACTCCGGGAGTTGGTGATGGACAGGGAGGTCTGGCGTGCCGCGATTCATGGGGTCGCAGAGAGTCGGACATGATTGAGCGACTGAGCTGAGCTGATACTTGCTCTTTCCTCTGGTCAGTGCAGCAGCTCGCTTATCTGACTGCTGCCCCGTCTCGCCTCATTAAAGGCGATTTGTTCCCGCAAAGTGCCGGTCTTGTTCTTTTTCTGAACCTCGTCTTTTCTAACTCCCTTACCCTACCATCCCGACTCCCCAGACATGGCGGGCAGCCCCTCTTCCTCACGTTGGCTCCCTTGCTTAGCCGGGGCCGCAGGTTCTGGGGTGAGAAGGTCTCCCGGACCCCCTGATGAGTCAGGTCTCCAAATGGAAGGAAGAGGTCTATCCTTTCACAGAAGCAGGAAGTCAGCCCAGGGGGTGTGAGCACGTGGCCCCCGCCCCCATCATACTCCCCAGCGCCTGCCTGTCTGTTGGGTAAATAGGTTATTTGGAGCAAAGCACTTGAGTGGTAATGTCCCCACCCCTGGAGGCCCCGGGGACTTCAGCTTCAGGCCCGAGCGGGCGAGGAATTCCTGGAGGGGTCAGGGGAGACATCGAGAGCCTGTCGTCCCTGGAATCACGGCCCTGGAACGTCTGGGGCCACACTGTCCCAGCGCCGCGTGGACAAGGGGCCAGGGCAGGGCCCAGACCTGGCGACGGAGAGGGAGGCCCCTAGGCCTGCGGCCAGCCCCGCTCTTTCCCGTGGTCCCCTGGGCTCTTTCCCACACTTTTTTCCGGCCAAGGTGGACCTGCAGGGGCCCTCGGTGAGGTCCTTCCTGACCAGCAGGAGGCTGGTCTTCCTGGATCTGTTCGCCCTGCCTCCCCCACCCCAGGTCAGATCTCTGTGCTCCTGGGAGTGAGGTGGCGGCAGGGAGGGGCCCTCCAGCAAAGACCCCGGTGCCGGGCCCTGGGGGAGGGAGAGGGCTTCCCTGGGGGGCCAGGCAGGTCTGTGAGGCCCTGAGGAGACAGAGTGTAGGGAACCCTGAGGGCAGAGCCAGGGGCCCAGCGCGGCGGCCACGCCCAGTGCCCCTGGTCCTGCGGTGGGGTGGGTTGAGGGTAGAGTTTCCTCTTTGTGCAGGACCAGCCACTTGGACTTTTACTTCTCTCCAGGCTCTCTTGCAGGGTATACCCCTTACCTAGAAAGCCCCCTGAAATCCAGGGTGGGGTTCCCTGCTTAGGCTTCACGGCCTCTGGATATCCACTGCTCTGGATCCTATTCTGCTGTGAACCGATCCCCACCCTCACCCCGCACGCGCTCCTAATTTGTACTAGGGTGTGAGGGATTGCTGGTGGCTTATCTGAAGTCTTTCATTAAGAAGTTTTGCATTCTTACTGGGGAACAAAAACTGAATCATTTTGATCCAAAAGGAATGTCTGATCATCTTCTCTCACAAAGAGTAGCTGCTGAGAGCAGGGGTGGGGAGAGGCAGGACTGAGTCACAGAAAGCTCTCTCTGCAGCCAGTCTGGTAGATAATGCAGCGGGTTGTTCAGCCTTTCTGAGCCTCAGCCTCGCCCTTCTGCAGAGGTTTTAATCACAGCTTCTTATCAGGTGCTTCAGGAGGGTAGACAGAGGGAATGCTGCTGTGCCTGGCGTGCAGGAGGGGCTCCATTATTGCTCCGTTAACCCCCTGGTCAGATGTGGGAGAGGTATCCATGCTGGTCTTCCGCTGCAATCCCCATTAACTCGCTCACTCGCCCGGTTGCCCCACGCCCTGTCCACGGCGGTCACATCGTGGGCGTGGCAGCCTCCACTCCAGCTGGCACCTCTGGGGTCTCAGCTTCCCCCCACCTGATCTCCCGTGCATCCATCTGTCCACCCTTCCTCGTGTGCGCTGAGTTGCTTCAGTTGTGTCCGATTCTTTGCGACCCCATGGCCTGTAGCCCTCCAGGCTCCTCTGTCCTTGGGATCCTCCAGGCAAGAATACTGGAGTGGGCTGCCATGCCCTTCTCCAGGGGATCTTCCTGACCCAGAGACTGAACCCAAGGTTCTTAGGTCTCCTGCACTGGCAGGCGGGCTCTTTACCACTAGAGCCACCTGGGCAGCCCACCTCTCCGTGTGCCCCCAAAATGTGGAGGTGCAGCAAAACCCTCGGCCCAGAGTGATCCCTGCTGGGAGGAAAGGAAGACGCTCTAGGGAGCGATGGGGAAGCCGGAGGACCTCGGGGCTCATCCCGAGGGGCAAGAACAAGCCAGGCTGGTCCTGCCCGGCTCTCCAGGGCCACGGAGGCCCGAGCCTGGACCTCGCCCAGACTCCTCTCCAAGTGCCCCAGTCTTCTGGTTTTGTAACCACCGGCCTGAAGGCTCCCCGCGGGTGTGTGGGTCTGGGTCTGGCAGAGGTGAGCCCTGCTGAAAGGCCAGGCGGCCGCTAGCACCTGCTGGCTCGGCTCAGCTTCAGGACACAGGAGCCTGGGACACCAGCTGGAGACCCGGTGGTGTCTGCAAACCTGCGACCCCCCAGCAGGACCCCCAGCAAGCCGCAGGGAGCTGGGGGAGGGGCCTGGACCGCATTCTCCGTCCCAGCCCATGGAGGAAACAGCCCCCAGATGCCTCCATCCTGAGCTTCTGGCCCCCAGAGTGAGAGGCTAGAGGTCCATTGCTGAAGTCCCTGTGTGGGGCTTGGCCACCGGCAGTTCCAGGAGACTAATACACGTCCACCACAAAGGCGGGATCCGTGAGGGTGCCTCAGGGTGAGAGCTGGTGCCCCCAGCACTGAGGCCCGGAGCACAGGGGTGACTTTGCCTTCTGACAGCGTGGACCGTGGCTGGCTGAACAGAAGCGGCCATCTTCTGTCTTGGAGCAAAGGGGACTGTCATGGGCCACCCCCCTCCCGCTACCTCCTCCAGGGAGGCCTCCTGGCAGCCTCCTGTGTGGCCCGCCTTCCACCCTCCAGCTCCTTGCGGTTTTGCCGGTTTTCCATCTGGATGGGGAGCCCCTCCGGGCTGGCATGGTGCCCGAGCTCTTCTCCAGGCCTCTGCCCACCGCCTCACAGTGTGTCCGCAAAGGCGGCCAACCCCACGGTCAGTGCAGCTCGTGGCGGGGAGCCCCTACGGGGGCCTGGAACGCTCGCGGCTTCTGCGTCGACGCGCTGGTCCCTGCTTGGTGGGGGTTCCGCTCACCCGCCTGTGCTCGAGGAGGAACAGGGGGCGCCCCACCCTTTGGGTCCTGTGCCCTCAGGCCGAGGCAGGGAACCCTTGCGGGGCAGAGGGGAATGAAGGAGAGTCTCTGCAGAAAGAGGAGGCGGCAGGTCTCGCCAGCCAGGTGGGGTGAGCTGTAATTTAAGGCAGCTGACAGACAGGCCCCATCTGTGCCAGGAGGCTGCCCGGCCCGCCTTCTCCTTCACACACCTGGCAAGGACGGCCGCGGCTGCAGCAGGCGGCCGGGCGCTGCGCCAGTGACAGGGCGGCTCCCCGGGCCTCGGGCAAAAGGCGCTACGTCCTGTGGCTGCAGCCTCCGCTGCCCCAGGACGCGGGGGCCATGGGACCCGCAGGGAGTGGCCCGTCTGCTGGCTTTCATCTGCCGGGGAGGGGTCCCTAGGAGCCCAGCCTGCGCTGCGGGCGGCTGCTGGGCGGGGGCCTGGCTGTCGGTCCGTCCAGCAGGCTGTGTCTTTGACCACGTCATCACCAGGCTGCCCCAGTGGACCTCCGGGAGCCCACGGTGAGCAAAGCAGAGGGTCCCACCATCCAGGGTGCCCTCCAGGCTGAGAGACAGTAATCACGTGGACGGACAGGCAGCTCGTGGGAGCGCATGCCCACCTGGAGACCCTCACTCCGCAGCCCCCGCCCTGCTCACCCCCAGACCTCAGCAACTGCCGCTGTGGTCTTCCTGACCCCCTGACCTCCCCCAGGGCTGTCTGGCCGGCCCCTCATCTGCGCAGCCTCATGGTGGGTCTGAGATGGAGTGAGGGGAAAGTGTTGTATGCCCCTCCTGCGGCAGGGGTGATACCCCCCGCCCTCAGGGCCGGCCCCTCAGGCCCTCTCTCCTGTCAGCCCCCTGGATTCCGTCAGGCGTACCCCCACAGCCCTGGCTCAGGTTCCTACTCCCATGGGACGAGCCCTCTGCTCTTGGAAGGGCTGCGTCCCTGGAGCCAGACCCCTGGGGATGCCCACAGCTCTGCCACTTACTAGCTGTTTGACCTTGAACATCACTGAACCTCCAGGGGGGCAGGAATTGCAGGATGGCCCAGTGCGCCCTCCCCACGATGTCCTGCCCTTGAGCTTGGATGCCACCTGTGAATGCCAGCGAGATGGTGCCTGTGACGACTTCACTCAACCTGGCAACAGGGGTCTTTGCAGAGGTCACTGAGGCCGCTACTCAGCTGGCCTTGGTTCATCAACGAGGAGATGAGTGGAGTGGGTCTGGCTACTGGATCCAGAGGCCAGAGATGGAGGAGGCTGTGACGGGAGGGAGGCTCTCCCCGCAAAGACAGAGGAGGCCACGTGGCAGGGAACACAGTGGCCCCACTGACAACCAGCGAGGAACCGGGCCTCAGTCCTACAGCTGCTGGAAATGGAGGTTGGCCAAGGGCCTGGGTGATTGTGGGCGTGAGCTCTCTCCCGGGAAAACTGAAGGAACTCGCCGGCAGCTGTCCTGATTTCTCTGTGAGGCTCTGAGCAGACACCCCAGCAAAGCCTGGACTGCTGGCCAAGGGAATAATAGCGGTTGGGTGGGGGCTAGGGAGAAGCTCTTGGAGCTGCTAAGTGTGTAGCAATTTGTTACACAGCACTAGCTGACCAATACAGCCTCCCAAGCTTCAGTTTCCCCAGCAACAAGACAGTCCTCACTCAGGACAGTAGTTACTCACAGGCAGGTGGAGGGATAAGACAGCTAGAACAGGAAGCCCCAAGGACGGCCGCGCTCAGCAGGTGGAGGCCAGGGAGCCGTTTCGGTGAGCTGCAGTCGGCTCCCGCCACCCTCGCCGCCCGCCGGGCTGCACCCTGGAGCTGGCGCACTTCGTTGCTCTGTTGATGACCTGCTCTGAGTCTGTCTCCTCCAGGCCCATGGTGGGTGGGGGAGGGGTGAGGTTGGGGGTGTCCAGCTCTTTCTGTATCTCCTGGACCCCCAGGGAGGTTTCACACAGAACGATGCCTGGAAATGTCTGGTGAGCATATTCGGGCTGGACCGATGAGCTGCTGGTCAGAGAAGGGGTTTGGGTTTCTCTCGGGGTCTGGGGCGCCCGGTCTGCTAATGCTTGGCCCTAGCTGGGTAAGGACAGGGTGGGTCTCAGATGGCTCTGTTACTGAGGTGCCAAGGGAGCTGCCCTCCTGGTGAGTCAGTCCTCAGAGCCCCCCCAGGCCCGAGCGGAGGTGGGTTCAGGGAGGCCTGAGGGGCTGGGCGGGGGCCGTGGGTTCCCGGGGTGGACTGGGCTCTGGAGGACGGACAAGGATGTGATAAGGACAAATTGTGGGCCAGCCGAGGACTGCCAGCCAGAGGATGCTGGCTCCTGACTCAGCCAGCTGCGGTGTGACACTTTCTGGCTGGAGATGAAGGCCCAGAGGGCTCCAGGACACACCTGGGTCACCCTGGGCCCCCGGGCACCGAGCGGGCCCCTCTGGCCGGCTGGCTCTGGGGCATCCTTGCCCCTGCCCTGGCCTTACCCAGGGGGAGTGTGAGGAGGCGGGGTGATCCTAGGTGGTGCTGCAGGGCGGGAGGGGTGGGAGGGGAGGGAGGCGGTAGGGGTCTGGTCTGGGGGAGGGGCACAGCAAGGCTGGTGAAGTCGAGGGACCTGGGACAGTGCACGAGGGCTGTCCAGCCCAGGGACTCGCGTGGGCCTGAGGGCCCTGTGGGGGCTCCTTGAGAAGGACGGCAGAAGCCTAGCCAAGAGGCTAGTTTGGAGCTGCCCAGCCCCCTCAGGGCCCCAAATCCTAGCAGCCACGCTCTGCCCCGGCTGCAGTCACCACCGTCTCCTGGCTCCTGCCGCTCCCAGGCTCCCCCTCCCCACCCCATCACCTCAGGTTTCCTTTTAGGAAAAGAGAGTCTTTCATCCAAAGTCACCAGCCAATGGCTTCAATCAGACCTCTGGAGGGGCGTCTCTTGTGGCCCTGGGGGCCCTCCTCGCAGGGAGAAGCCCAGGGTGTGGGGACCCCAGGGGAGCCTGCTCCCCTGCAGCCCTGCCCCGGAGCGGGGTCCAGGGGCTGTGGGCTCAGCGTCTCCCTCCCCACCTTCCTTGGCTGCAGGAGGAGAGCTTGAGAAGGGAAGTTTGGATGTTCCCTTTGGCCCAATTATTATCCCTCTCCTCACCCCCTCTGCTGCCTGGAGGAGTCAGCCTGGGAGTCAGCAGGAGCAGACCTGCAGGGGGGCTGGTCTGAGTGCCTCCCCTACTGACCTGGGGTGCGGGGGGTCCCTGGGGGGTGGGAGGCTCAGACCTGGGGCTGGCTGCGGCATGGCCGGTGGTCCCCACTCACGGGACAGTCTCCCGGCCCCGCTGCCCTCTGTTTAAGGAGCTCTCTGCCCTCCCCCCACCCCTCCGGCCCACGACCCGAGCCATGGAACTTCTCGCTGCCAGAACTGTGGGCACAGCCTCTCAAGAGGTACACACTTATCTGAGACTAAAATGGATTTGTTGGCTCTCCAAAGATGAACAGGAAAATGCAACATCAAAATTAATGAATGTTCAGTGGAATTTTTAGTGGCAACAACCAACAACTCACCTATGGCCTGGTGTTACACCATGCCAGCCACCCCACATCCGGGAACTTGTTTCATTCTCACGAAAGTGGTGGCGAGGCGGGCGCGATTATTTACCTCCCAGATGGACAAAGCGAGCAGAGGCAGAAGGCAGGCCCTTGCCCAGGGACACACACCTGGGGCGAAGCAGGGACTTGAACCCAGGCTCTGCAACCATCACCTTTGCCTGCCCGAGTCCTCCACGCTGGCCCGGTCTAGGGCGGCCCTGCGTCCAGCCCCGGGGCTCTCCTGGGGTCCTGAGCCGGCTGCTCCCGCCCCACCGCACCAAGACAGCCTTCCTCACCCAGGGTCTGGACCACAGGTCCTGGGCTGCAGCCTCCTTACATCAGGTAAACGCCGGAGGAGGCAATGCCGTGGTGGCCAGGCCCCCCCTGACCTCGGAGCCCCCCAGGGCGAAGGCGCTGAGCTCCCCAGGTGCCTGGTGCACACACAGGCTGGGGACCCCTCTTCTGCTGCAGGAACCCCATCTGCACCCCAGGTTGCATCCGTGTTCTCCATCACCACCCTGAGCACCTCTCAGCTTTATACTCCACCCTGCCAGGGTGACGTTAGCTCAGAAATTCACAGATACCCTCCTCTGAAGTCCGGTTTTTAAGAAAGGAACCATGGTGGGCAAAGAAGCCAGAAGTCTGAGGCTCTGACGGGACATAGGGATCTTCAGAAGTGACCCTGCAGGGCTCTCAAGTCCCAAAGCGCCCAGCCTGTCCGGCTGCTCCTCCAGGAGACGCTGGCTGGAGCTGCCCCCAGCGGCGGTGGGGTGAGGCGGGGAAGGGGCGCTGAGGCCCAGGCGTGGGTGCAATGCAGTACTGCCTGGAGTGCCCTGGGACCCACCTTCCCGGCTCAGCTGAGGGGCGCGTCTGGGGACAAGCGGGCAGAGCCAACCCCCACCGGGCTGGTGTGTTAGCCCCTGGCCCGCTCCCACTGGGGACCTGGGGGAAGTCAGCAGAAAACAGGAGGGCTCTGCCACCTGCTGCTCCCCGGCCCCTCTCCAGGCGCCCAGACCTTCCCTTCAGCCCCCAAAGCTCGGTGGGGCCATCTCCCCAGCCCAGGCGGGGGCGCGCTCACTCACCGTGCAGCAGGGCATCCGCGCGGCGGGCTGGCTCCCTCCTCCAGGCTGGTCCCCGGGAGTTTCCACTGAGCTCTGCCGCCCCCTCAGGGGGGAGATGGGGTGGGCAGTGGGGTGGGTTGGTGTGCCTGCCCAGCAGAGGGCTCAGCTGACCCCTCGGACCCTGGCCGCCCCCAGCACAGGCTCTTCTGGGCGGGGACCCTGCAGGTCTGGAGCTGGCGGAGTCTCCAGGGGAGTGTCCAAGCAGTGTCCGGAGGGGCTGTGGACAAGTGAGGCAGGCTGCCCAGTGAGGGCCGGTGGGCACTGCAGGACGGGCGCCCCCCGGGGGTGCGGAGAGGGCCGGCCGTCCCGCATGCACCTCTCCAGAGCCTGCAGCCGTCCCCTCCAGCCCCCAGCTGCCACTAGCAGGACGAGCTGCAGCAGCCGCCTCGGGCGCCAGGCAGATCTGGGTCCAGCCGTGCGGCTGCGGTCTGAGCAGCAGGCTGGGGTGTTACCTAACACCCCGAGGCAGCCGCACCTCCCCGTTGGCAGGTTTGTTTAGAGATGACAGTGGGAGGCAGACGGGTCATCACGCAACACCAGAAGATGCCCGCCGTGACCTCCTGGGGCTTCTTCCTCCCTGGCAGAAACTGAGGCACAGAGAGGCTGAGCGACAGCCTGGGTCACACAGCGAGCGTGAGGCACCGCGAATTCAGCCCCAGCTCCCTAGGTTCCAGTGTCACTCTCCGCTGCCCGGAGCAGCCAGCTCCCGCCCAGCCCAGCCCTGCTCACCCTGCCTCGCCCACCCTGCCCTCCAGGCCCTGCTCACCCCGCCCCCTGCCTGCAGCATCGCAGGAGGAAGTGCGGACGAGCCTGCTTTTGGAAGCTGGGTTGGGAGAGCTGCAGGTTCCCTACACACAGGTGACTCTTCATGGGGGCCGGGGAGGAGGGCAGTGGGGGGCAGGTGACCCCTGGGGTCTGGAGGGGAGGGCAGTGGGATGCAGGTGACCCCTGGGGTCTGGAGGGGAGGGCAGTGGGATGCAGGTGACCCCTGGGGTCTGGGGGGGAGGGCAGTGGACATAGGTGACCCTTGGGGTCTGGGGGGGAGGGCAGTGGGATGCAGGTGACCCCTGGGGTCTGGGGGGGAGGGCAGTGGACATAGGTGACCCCTGGGGTCTGGGGGGGAGGGCAGTGGACATAGGTGACCCTTGGGGTCTGGGGGGGAGGGCAGTGGGATGCAGGTGACCCCTGGGGTCTGGGGGGGAGGACAGGTGTCTCCTGGGAGGCCACGGAGGAGGGCAGTGAGACAGACACTGGGATGTGTCAGCAAGGCCATCTTTAGCCCTTGTCTGGCCTCTGCCCCCAGGGTGCCAGCCTCTCCTTCACACGCTCAGCTCTGCTGCTGGCCCCGAGTGGCCTACAGCTGCAGGATTCAGGGCGTGAAGGAAGTAGGTTCAGAGGAGTGGCCTGGGCAGCCAGAATGCCCCTCTGACTCTGCCCTACAGGGTCTTGTACACATGACCCTTGGACCCTTTGCCCAACTTGCCACTCTGAAGTGGAGGGAGGCCGCCCTGCAGGTCCATGGCCTGAGCTTTGTCGATACACCCACCACCCACCAGGCAGGTCCCTTAGCCTCTCTGTGCCTCCGGCTGCAAAGTGGCCTCTCAAGACCCAGGGCAGACTCTGGTGAAGGCCCTCAGCCCCCAGACCTTGGCCTGCACTGGGACCCGCCGCAGAAGCTTCTGTGGTGGGGGTGGGCTGGGAGGCTCCAGGCTGGTCTGCAGGACCCCTGGCACCCCGGGACAGGCGGGTAGCCGGGCCTGCCCAGACCACGACAGCTGGCGGCAGATGCTAGGCAGCGCTGTCCCCACCCCAGAGGGTGGACACCCCACCCGTCCTGCCCATCTTCAGGGGTCACAGTCACCAAGCGGGGCGTGGGACCGTCACCAGTGACCATGCCCCTCCCCCTGCCCCAGGGAGGAGGTGTAGTCCAAGCAGGTCTGAGGGCCAGTTTGGCCCCCGGCTCCTGGGCTGGACCAGAGCAGAGCTGCCGGGTCTGGTTAGCAGCCCTGCTGACCACTGGAATTTTGCAGGCGGCCCAAGGCTTCCCCTGGGGTCTAGTGAGAATTGATCTGCTCTTCAGATGTCGGCCCCCCCTCTCTCCCTCCCTGCTTCCTCCCCTCCCTCTTTCTCTTCTCTGGCAGCCCCTCCTCCATCTCTGCTATTCACTGTTTAGGAGCAGGCCCATGCCCAACACAGCCAGCACCAAGTTAGGAACAGAGCTCCTGAGCCCCATGCTCACCTGAGTTTGCAGACAGGTGTGCATATGTGCAGAGAAGGCTGGTGTCAGAGTACAATTTAGAGACTGCTGAGGTCAACTCTGGGGAACCTGGTACCTGTCTGATGAAGAAGGCTGTGTGTGTGCATGAGGCGAGGGAGGGAGCCGAGGGGCACAGAGGTGGGTGCAGGCTCTGTGACCTGAGCTGTGGAGCATGGAGGAGGTGTGGGGTGGCTCTCTTCCTCCTGCCTTCCTTTGTCTTCGGCAGGGAGTTGGGGATGTCTTGAGGAGGACGATGAGGAGTGATGGTGACGAGCGTGGTGATGGTGGTGATTGTGATGGTGATGGTGATCGTGGTGGTGATCATGGTGGTGATGGTGGTGATGGTGGTGGGGGTGATGGTGGTGATGGTGGTGATGGTGGTGGTGGCGACGGTGGTGGTGGTGACAGTGATGGTGGTGGTGGTGATGGTGGTGGTGGTGGTGGTGGTGGTGATGGTGGTGGTGGTGGTGATGGTGGTGGGGGTGATGGTGGTGATGGTGGTGGGGGTGGTGGTGGTGATGGTGGTGGTGGTGATGGTGGTGATGGTGGTGGTGGTGACGGTGGT